>NW_027639460.1:40000-76998 GCF_949606895.1 Notothenia rossii | reverse complement strand
TTTTTACTCATTTACACGTTAAATAATGTCCGAAAATACTCCTCAAAATCACTTTAATTTAAAAATGACGTCTTCAAATGTCTTGCTTTGTCCAAAGATGAAATGAATAATGATTTCAAACTGAGAAGAATCCTTTCAATGGAAAAACTGTTTTGATAATCGCGTAAACGTAAAAAATAGAAAAACTGATTTCATTGCTTTTTTGATTGATATCATATTAAACTGAGTATCTTTGGGTTTTTAAACCTGACAAAACAAGACATATTCTGACATCACTTACACTTTGGTAAATTGAGGATGGATATTTAAATCTGACTTTTTTTAGATGAAACGAAACATAGCAATCGATATTAAATCAAAAAGAATGAACTACAGCAGCAGTTTGCATGTATGGGTTCATCTGGACATCACCACCTCAGAACAGGACTTAATGATGATTTGATATTAACCCGAAGTGATATGATATTGATATGAACTCATGATGATACTGTTGGAGAGTCTTATTGACATGACTTTAGTATTAATCAGAAACGAGTTTTAGTTGAACTTGCACTAAGTATCAGCTGATCTTCAGGTTTTAATCTCAGCAGCAGTGAAGGAGAAGAAGTCCTGAACGAGACCCCTCCTCACTAACGAGCTCCTTTTAATTAGCCAACTAGCCTTAATGGATGCTGTGAGGAGGCGGAGGAGCAGCAGGGGGCGCCGCTCTGACCGCATGAAGCAACTGAGGTCGACGTGACCTCCAAACTCATGAAGGTTAAAGTTTGCTTACCTTTTAAAATAGTTCTTATTTATTTATTTTAAACACTTCAATTGTTGCACACAGACGTGTCCAAAGGGATATTTTTTTGAAGGAGAAGTCTGAGCTGCTGTTGCATCATGGGAGCTGGAGTTCATGTCAGCATCAGTGACCTATTTCTCACACACACACACACACACACACCAACACACACACACACACTCAGTCTCTGTCGTCGTGGTGACGGCGGCTCCTGTAGATCGGCACGTTGATGCTGTGGAACGCCGGGACCCAGCGGTTGTCATGGAGACCCACGTTGCAGCCCAGCATGTCCCTGCGGGCGCCATGGCAACACATCCAGTACCCGGGCCCGTACGGCAGCGCCTGGCAGTACGGTTTGTGATGCCAGCGGCACAACGACACGTCGCCGCGCACGTACCGTCTCTTGCACTGCTTGCAGGGGTCGTCACGGTAACGAGGGTCCGAAACCCAGAGCGAGTCGGCGGGCCGGACGCCGTAGTCCTCGATGATGAATCTGAAGTAGTTGCAGGAGCACTTGAGCGCGGTGAGGCTCTGCGTGGGCAGCAGACTGAAGATCTTCAGCAGGATGTGGTGCGGCAGAACGGCCAGAAAGGGCTGCGGCTCCAACAGCTGCTGCAGCCGCTGACGCATCAACAGGAAGTCCTGCGACGCAGAGGGGCGCCGCACCAGAGGAACCACGGCAACAGGCTCCTCCCCCTGATGCCTGTCTGCCTTCCTCCCCTCCTCCTCTTCTCTGATTGGCTGCCAGAGTCACAGGGAGCAGGAGGGGGGCTGAGCTCCAGGTCAAAAGACATTCTGTGGCGGCGAGGGGTCCGGGGCACTGAGGAAAGAGGGGGGCGGGACAAAAACAACAAACCGGGCTGAGGCTCCGCCCCCTCGGTGAGTGAGAGGGGAAGGGCTTCTGTCTGAGTGACAGTGACAGGGGTCAGTGTTTCTTCTACCACCTCCACCTCACCTGAGGGGGGCGGAGCTGCTGGTGTTTCTGGGCAGCTGATTGGCTCGCTGTCATCACTCTGAGCTCCCAGCAGTGATGAGGATGATGATGTCATCGCTGATGGAGATGATGGGCAGGTGCTCTGATCTGAGGCGGGGCTCTGATCTGAGGCAGCGAGCAGCACTCTTCCCACCGCCCTCCTCAGGCTGTTGCTCCTCGACAGATCGCCCTCCGTCCTTCTCTTCAGACACTCTGACTCCAGCTTGGCCACCATGTCCGACACCCTGACGCTCTCTGGCTCCTCCCCCCTGACCTCTGACCCCTCGGGAGGCAGAGCTCTGGACAGCGTGATTGAGGCGGAGCTCCTCTGGAGGGTCAGCAGAGGTTTGGAGTCGGGCTGCTGCTCGCTGGCTAACTGCTCCAGGAATGCCACCATTTCCACGACCGACACCTTCTGTTCCTCGTCCTCCGGCGGCGCCTCGTTTGCACACGGCCCGCCGCCTGAATGCAGCGTTGACACCGCTCTCAGTGGAGATGGACTGAGGACGTGTTGCTGTGTCTCCTGGTCTCCGGGCTTTGCGTCCTGCTGGAGGTTCTGGTTGTTCCCCGACCTGCGGCGCCTCTTAGCGTTACAGTTCTCCTCCCAGCTCCCCTTCGCCTTCACCCCTCGCAACATTCCCGACATCACCGCTGTGTTCGTGCAGACTTCAGGCGTCTGCTCCTGGTTTTCTGTGCCGCCGGTTGAGGTGCGTTCACTGCCTTCAGCGCCGTCCGTTTGCTCTTCGTCTGAAGCGAAGATGGCGATCTTTTCCCGGACGTGTCCAGGCTTGATGACGGTCCAGATGTCCAGCGGGGCGTCTGCTTCCTCCGTGGTGGTTTGGTAGAATCTGATCCCGTTGTTCTCGCACCCCGCCACGCTGCTGCTGATGTTGTTGTTGTTGATGATGGCGTTGCTGCAGCGCATGGTGTTGGTGGAGATGACGCTGAACGGGAGGCGGCTGATGTTGTTGGCATTGTTGCGACTGCAGGTCCTCATCAGCGCCCCCTGCTGGTTCACAAACAGGCTGCTCCGCTGCGATGTCTGAACCCCGGACGCATCCAAGCGCAACTCTGAGCGCATGAGCTTCGGATACGACTTCAGGTGCATGATGGTCCTGAAAGACAAGCAGGGAGAGGGCATCAGATGTTTAGATAAAATAACAATAAAAGACATTCAAACAAGACTTTATTGTCAACACCTAAATCGAACAAAACATGAAGTGAACAAACTGCACATTACGAATAAACCACATAGGGCACTTTAATAAATCCAAACAAGTTGAAGATATTTAAAAGTTATTGCAATAATCAGTGAAGTGTCTCCTGACAAACAGAAGAAGAATAAACAAAGATCAGCTCGGGCCTTTCAAGGACACATTTCTCTCTACGGCTAAAAACAAACACACTTCTTCAAATCATGTGATCACACTTATCCCTCCGTCTCTCTCCTTCATTATCGAGAGAGGATGCCTTATAAGCTCAGGTTCTTCAGATAGATACTAACTGAGTGTCTGCGCTGCGACATGCCGTTACACTCTGAGGTGTTTTTGAATAAAGCAGAAAGACGTGTTGTTCTTTGGTCGGAGCAGGAGTTAACACTAAACTCCTGGGAGGATTGATGAACGAGGCTTCAGGGCTCAGTGTCAGGGGCCCTCACCTACGACATGTCACTCAGAGAGACTCTTAGCTTTGTGAAAAAGATCACACAGGCAACTAAAACAAGTAAGAACAGAGACTCAACATGAATAAAAAGAGACCAAGAGAACTACAAACAGATGCAAAATGCAAAATGACTACAAAGAGGCAAGAAATGAAAAAAAAAAGGACACAAACAACAAAAACACTCAAAATAACAAATAAAAGACAAAAATGACTACTAAGATAAATACAACAACCACTTGAAATGACTACAAAAGAAACAAAACAGGTACCAAGAGACTCCAAATGAAACCACGAAGGGAATCATAAGCATAACAAGACACAAAATGACTGAAAAGAGACCACAAGATTCAAAACGATCCCAGAAGTAAAACAGAAATACCACAAAGACACTCAAAATGACTACAAAGAAACAGAAAAACACTAAATAGAAATACAAAAGACAAAGTCTGAGTCTGGCTCCTGTGTAGGAGAGGTGAGTCATTCATTCACGACTATCCTCCAGGGGGCGCTGTGTGAAACAGACTTTCTTAAACAGAGTTTTTGTAGGAAACGTTCTGCTGCATCTGCATAATTAAATATTCACTTACAGGTGTTTTCCTGAGCTTTAAACCAGACGTCACAGCCTTCATCAGCGCCATGCTCAGAGACAGAGAACTATTGACAACTCTGGAAAAAGATCTAAAATGAACCTAAAGTAAAATATAATTTCACCTGTTAGGTGTGTGAGCTTTGATTGACAGGTGTCTCAGCGAATCACAGCCTCTGTTTCGGACAGTTCCTTTCCTCGCCTTTACTCTGAATGTTTTCTGTGTTCTCTCCCAACCACATGTATAGACATGTGCAGGAACACACTTATTTTAACTAGAGGAACACACACACACACACACACACACACACACACACACACACACACACACACACACACACACACACACACACACACACACACACACACACACACACACACACACACACACACACACACACACACACACACACACACACACACACACACACACACACACACACACACACACACACACACACACACACACACACACACACACACACACACACACACACACACACACACACACACAGTTCTGCAGCATTACATCAGCTGCTCTCACTTTGGATGTGTTCCCACTAACACACCCAGTCTGAGCAAACCTGAATCTCTTCTGCAGAGCTGCCTCCTTAATATTGCCACAACTTATCTTAGTATAAAACACAACGTATTATTTCCCCCGCGTTACGGACCTTCCACAACTCGTCACAACTGGGACTTTCAGACTTTTACATTTGATGCGAATATAATCATTACAACAACCAAACCATTTGCTTGGTCCAAATTAAAATCCATATTGGCTCAGGTTGTTTTTAGTTACATATTTATAAACCAATGACAGAAAGTTCTGGCAGTCTGTGGTCAGAAACAGAAAAAGGAAAAACAACTACACAAAATAAAGCAGCTGCAGCACATGGAGATAAATAAATATAATTATTTAACCATTTACCAAGTCCAACATCTTTAAAAGGGACCCTATTCAGATGATGTTCAGGTGTATGTCAGTAAGCAGTGTCTCTACTTTAAAGAGTCCTCTCCTGCCAGTGGCGTGCACAGACATTTATAGGGGCAGGTGCTCAAGAGAAAAAAAAAGGGCACCTTCTGAGTCGTCGTGGCGGTCGCCCGCGCGCGAAGTTGTGCGCAAAAATTTGCCGGATAATGGCGGATTTTGTTAGTTTCTTTTTGGTTTTTGGTTACTTTATTTCGGTTTTAGGGTTAGGTTAGGGTTAGGTTATTTAATTCTTATTTTTGCCTGATTTTACTGATTTATTATCAAAAAATTAATTATTTTAACATTTATTTTTTATTATTCTAAATGATTTAGGGGGGTCCAATCTGAAGCTAGGGGGGGATGAAACCCCCCCCCCCCCGGGATTAACGCCCCTGGTGGAACCGACAGCTGCCTTAGTAGTGTGAGATTTATTAAAAGGCACATCTTGTATGTCGTAATTGCATATATATTTATTTCAATAACCATATGCTGTCTGATGCAGATGTTTATAATATTCAACAGGTTGGTTTCTGGTAAATTATTGTAAGAATTTGAATAAGCAACAACAGAACAAACAAAGATTGCAGTGCCACATTGTGCATGCATGCTTTAGTGTCTATGAAATAAATAACTGACTAAATAATGACTTGAGTGAGCATTGATTGATTGACTAAATACTTTATTAACAAGTGACTTTTAAGACCTTTTTAATACCTCAGAAATAAATAAAATGAAATGAAAAAATGGCATTACTGCATCGAAAGTAATCAACAAACTACTATAAAAACTAGTCAAACATTGGCCAAATTGTCAAATAATATAAGAAAGCCATCTACAAGCTCACAATGCCACGCAATGCGAGATCTGCTATTTTCAAAAGTGCACAACGAGACTAAATGGATGGATGCAAGAAAAGAAGAGAAGTTATAGTTTAGTTTGGCATCTGATTTAGGGGATTAAACAATACACTCGTATTTGTTACCTGGTGGTTACTTACTTGGTCGTCACTAGGGCACTTTTAATCGTGTTGCTGCGTGCTGCTGCACCACACACCCGCCGTGGCCCGTCTGACTGAGTGACTGACTGTCTGCTCTGCGCGCTGCGCGTTCACGTTGAGAGCAGGGAAGGGAGGGGCTGCAGCCAGTGCACGTACGGGAGTGCCGCGGGGCACGTGTGGGGATGTCTGACAAAATTACAACGCGCATTTGGGGTATTGTTGTATATATTGGAAGCTTTTAACCCAGAATTGATCGATGTTACCATGAGCCACATACAGTAAACTGTAAAAAAAAAAAAAAAAAAAAAAAAACTGTAAAAAACGAACTTTTGAAAGAGCACATTTCTGTCCAGAGGGCCTGACGGGCAGGTGCTCAAGCACTACCTAGAGTCTATGTTTGCACGTCCCTGTCTCCTGCTGATGTTCAGGTGTATATCAGTATGTATTGTCTCTACTTTAAAGAGTCCTCTCCTGCTGATGTTCAGGTGTATATCAGTATGTTGTGTCTCTACTTTAAAGAGTCCTCTCCTGCTGATGTTCAGGTGTATATCAGTATGTAGTGTCTCTACTTTAAAGAGTTATCTCCTGCTGATGCTCAGGTGTATATCAGTATGTAGTGTCTCTACTTTAAAGAGTCCTCTCCTGCTGATGTTCAGGTGTATATCAGTATGTAGTGTCTCTACTTTAAAGAGTCCTCTCCTGCTGATGTTCAGGTGTATATCAGTATGTAGTGTCTCTACTTTAAAGAGTCCTCTCCTGCTGATGTTCAGGTGTATATCAGTATGTAGTGTCTCTACTTTAAAGAGTCCTCTCCTGCTGATGTTCAGGTGTATATCAGTATGTAGTGTCTCTACTTTAAAGAGTCCTCTCTTGCTGATGTTCAGGTGTATATCAGTATGTAGTGTCTCTACTTTAAAGAGTCCTCTCCTGCTGATGTTCAGGTGTATATCAGTATGTAGTGTCTCTACTTTAAAGAGTCCTCTCCTGCTGATGTTCAGGTGTATATCAGTATGTAGTGTCTCTACTTTAAAGAGTCCTCTCCTGCTGATGTTCAGGTGTATATCAGTATGTAGTGTCTCTACTTTAAAGAGTCCTCTCCTGCTGATGTTCAGGTGTATCAGTATGTAGTGTCTCTACTTTAAAGAGTCCTCTCCTACTGATGTTCAGGTGTATATCAGTATGTAGTGTCTCTACTTTAAAGAGTCCTCTCCTGCTGATGTTCAGGTGTATATCAGTATGTAGTGTCTCTACTTTAAAGAGTCCTCTCCTGCTGATGTTCAGGTGTATATCAGTATGTAGTGTCTCTACATGTCTCCATGCTTAATGTTCAAAAAGCTCTCTATTGTTCTCTGTGCTGCAGCACCTCTTTTCACCCTCTGTCTGAAACCAGAGCCCAGTCTGCTCTGATTGGGTAGCTGGCCGGCTCTGTTGTGATTGGTCAACCGCTTAGAGATGTCCCGCCCCTTAGCCTATCACGTACAATGTGTTGTGTTTTCCGTGTTCACATTAGACATTTTAACATGTGAGATAAAGCAGATATCTCCTTTGACTTTATAATGATAGCTGTGTGTGACCTCTGACCTCTTTGTGTTTTATACAACAGAGTGCCTGGCTTTGATTAGCCTCTCTGACTTCAGGTTGTGTAATCCTAATTGTTTCCAGTTGCAGTGACGAGGGCTCGCCTGCAGCATCGTGCACGTTTTAAAACTCAATATCCTTCACATTTAAAAGTCGATACTCTATTAAAACTTCGGAGGTAAAAACAGAAAAGTGACATTTACCTTTGATTTCTTTGCAAATCCTTTCTGGTTTCTCTTTATACAAGTTACTTCCTTTAGGGTTTAATATATACTGTCAAAAACACAGCCTTTCTTTCCTGGTTGTTAAATTCTTCTTCTTCTTCTAAAAAAGTGAATAAACGAGAGTTATCCTGCTGCCTGAGTGGGTAGGAATCTGGCTTTATTTGCATGTTTTATACTATGTTACACAAGATCATATAACAAAGTCTGTGAAACATGTCGGGGCTGAATCCCGCTGCAGGTTTCTGCTGCAGTTTGGTGTTTAAAGGGGAGTTTCGAGGGGCTTCATGGAGGATTGTGTAACAGCAATGACTCACTTTTCATACCAAGACTCAGTTACATCATTAGTGACGTTATCCTACCAACTACAGACACACTGTGAGCTCCTCTCGCTGAGCTTTGGGTTCAAGCCTGTTCTTTTGCTTCAAATAGCAACACAAATGATAACAGGTAAGATGGGAACAGAATGCAATGGAGGGGCAGGGTGGAACATGTTAAAGCCATGGAGAGAACACAACAGAATGAGGGTTTAAAACAGACAGTGTGTTGAAAGACTGTTCTTATTATTACAAGTGATCCCAGAACATGGATTGATTGACTTTTTTCCTTCTGAAGCAAGAAAATCAAGTTGTGTATGTTTACCTTCAGACTGCGTGCTGATTGGCTGATGGGGATGGTGGGGGTGTGGTCCTGTTTTGAGTGACAGCTCCTCCGATTCTTCAGTTTCACATTTCTCAGACGTTTGTTGTTTCCTCCCAGACAGGAAACAGAAACAAACACCGTGTCTCTTCTGGCTCCTCCCCCTCAAGACTGGAACAAAACAAATAAAATACACCGACATTAGTTTAACAAATAGGGCTGCAACTTACATCTGGTTTTTAAAAACTGAAATAGTAAAAGCTGTCTCTCAAAGTTCATGAGACTCATCTTTAAATGTCTTGTTTTTCAGTCCAAAACCCCAAAGAAATTCTGTTTGTTATGACAACCAGAGAAAGGTAACATTTACACAATATCAAGGAGCCCTCCTGCAACATCATAACATTTCATTTAGCTGATGCTTTTTCCTAAAGCTACTTTCATTAAATGCACTCAACCATGAAGATACAAACTCAAAAAGGAAGAACCCAGCAGGCACATTAGCTCTGAATAATCCAAACCAGTGCAACGAACAGTTTCTTGTTCTTGTCCAAGCTGGAAAGCTAACAGGCGTGTACTGTAGTAGTACATGTGGAAGAATGACTCATGTACACAATCAGCTGTATACTATAACAACATGTGACTACATATTCTACCTTCCCTGTGACAATATTAGTCTCGAGCTCTGACGGTACTGCAGAAAAATAAATACTGACGTTTTCTGGAAAAACTTAGCACTAAGTTTCCGTTCTCTTAACATCCCAAGTGTTGGGACACAACAACAACAACAACAACAGCAGCAGCAGCAGCACATGGTCCAGCTGCTTCTATAGAGTGACACCCAGCAGCTGCTGTCAGATCTGCTTACAGGGAGACAGAGAGAGTGTGTGTGTGAGGGTGATAGAATGTGTGTGTGTGTGTGTGTGTGTGTGTGTGTCAGTCGGTGTGAACCAATCAGCTTCCAGAACGCTCTCCTCGTGTCTATATAAGGCCTCAGGTGGTCAATAAGCCAGCGCAGACACACTGTGTTCAGACCATCACCTACTCATGACTCTGTGGGTGTGTTGCTACTGGTTACCGGATAAAAGAGTTCACACACACTTTCCAGCACATTTGTATCCTCCTCAGTACTTCTCCCTACACTGATAGGTCAATGCATGCTATCAATAACATGCAGTACAACCAGGAGCTTCTTAAGCTTAGGAATTTAAAAACTTCTATTTGAAATCATAGTACATTCATACAGTGTTTTTCCAGTTTTTGCAAACCCTCAAAGCACTTCTACATAAACAAGTCATCATTCTCCCAACATGACGTTTATAGACACTGGCTGCCGTACAAGTTGCGACCTGCTCAGGAAGACTACACACACTCACACCAATCTAGGGTTCAATATCTTGTCCACAATTTACAATAAGTCTAAATCAACCAAGAACCCAGAACAGCAAGAATCCTGAAGCACCATTGAACCATTTCATATTGAAGATACACATTTTAAATTAGGGTTTTAAAAAAGGGGACATTTAGCTTTAAAGAGCCGACTAAATTGAATTGACGTGCCTTCAGGAGTCATTATCCTTCAGATCAAACCGACATGAGACGCCGCCAGTATTAAGTTAAGTATTTTTTGGAGAGGTTTAAAAGGGAATGTTTTATGTTGTTATTCAAGGACAGTTCAATACACTGTAAATGAGTCAGCTGTACTATCTTCTAGCTCTTGGTGGTAAAAGCTTCTTAGGTTTATCTCCACATGACAAACGGCCAAGACAGATAACACCGTTAATTTCCAACCCTTTTCCCGACACACACACACACACACCCTGACAGCGTTCTGTTGTTTTCCCAGCATGCCTTGTGGTTGAGGCAGTGGAGGGTGTGGTCGTCTGGCTGAACAGGCCGAAACAAGTATTCCTCACTCACAGAAAGCTGTAAAAAACAGTCACATGACTCAGACAGCTGATCCAGTTAAAACCAGAATCGTCCAAATCAGAGAGGTGGAGAAACACCCAATCTTACATTTCCCAAAATGCACCTGGATAGAAGTTTTTTTTAATCCGAGACTCCCTTAAACAGACACTTAGACTATGAAGGTTTCTCATTTCTCTAATTCCCCTCCTCGACTCCTATCCTCGACTCCTATCCTCGTGTCTTAGTCCCGCCCACAGGAGATGCGAGCGGAGGACTGAGGAGGGGAACCGAGGAGAGAGTAGGGGAAGCAGCAGGCGGTTAGAGAAATGAGAACTCCTCTCCTCTGAGCGGTCATTTTAAAGAGACGTCCATTAATGATGACAGGAGGCACGGCAGCACTCTGTCGCTGAAATGGGGAAAGGAAATTACGGGCCAAAAGTTTTATTTACAAGTATTAAAAGTAAGCATTGGACACCAAACCAAGTGAGAGCTGTCTGTCCGCCGCATCTACGCTAGGGCTGCACGATTTGGGGAAATAATCTAATTGCGATTGTTCTGACAGATATTGCGATATTTGTTTTTAAGCGACCCAACGGCAGTTTATTGTAAAATTCGGCCATATCTCCGGCTAGGAAGGTCGCATCAACGTGCTCCCGTCTCTAGCACCCCCACAGCCCGAGCTACGAGTGAAAGAACTAAACTTACATGAAACTTCCGTTGGGTTGCTTTAAAGTCAAGCTTCAGTTTAAGATTCACCCTGTGATAGAAACATGTGATGGAGCATTACTAACCTGACTCAGGTTAAAGCTCCATTGGAAGCCATTTGGAAAGGGCAGGCACTTTCAAAAATACTTGGCAGGTGATTGGATCAATCTGTCTATCACCTTCTATCATGGGCCACTTCTGATTGGTTAACAATGGATGGTGCATGTGGAGCACAGCACTTCTGATTGGTGTGGATGACTGACACACAAGAATATATTAATTTTTTTATTTAAAAATTGCCACACACACACACACACACACACACACACACACACACACACACACACACACACACACACACACACACACACACACACACACACACACACACACACACACACACACACACACACACACACACACACACACACACACACACACACACACACACACACACACACTAAATGGCCTTGCCTTTTTACATGCAAACAACACATTTACCTTTAAATGTTGTTTTTATTACATTTAAGTTACTCAGAGGGAACTAAAGGAATAAACATGTCGGAAATGAATGAAAACAACTCAAGAGACAAGAAGCTCGCATTTAGGAAGCTATGCATTTTCAAATGTTTGGTTGTATTTTTTGAGTTCACACATTTAGCAGCGGTTGTTCTTTGGGTGAACAATGTGTTTTAAAAGATGGTTAGAGAGCTGGTGAGTGGTCACAGGAAGTAGTTCAAAGTGCAGCTACAGAGACTTACAGGAACACGCTGCTGATTAGAGATCAATGAAACAAGGAGTCTGCAACAGGAAGTGATCAGAAAATACAGCAGGAATAAAACCCAGTTGCAATAAAAGGTGTGCTTTGTAAGATAAGGCCAGAATTCAACATAATAAAATAATGTATGAACAGAGCGTGAAGAAGTTACAGCTTTAACGCTATTTTACGTGGTCTATGTTTTGTGTTTAGGCGTGTGCTGGTGGGTGTTTTCTCCCCATAGTTAAAGATAGCATATCACAAGTCCACAATAACTCTGCACAGTTGTGTGAATGAAGCGCCCAGAGAGAGAGAGAGAGAGAGAGAGTGTCTCAATCTTCGAGGAAATGGCTGGAAAGTTGTACGCACATTTCCAGTGGTAGTCAAGCTTGAAATACTTTAACATAACTTTTACCTGTATTTGTTTTAAAAATGGAAATGGAAATGATCACTCCCTAAATACAAAAGAGAGGCAATATGTTATACCAATGTTCCAGCTAGAAGAGTAATACAGTATTTACAAAATAGAAAGCTGCTGCGTCTCCCTCTCATACTCACTGGATAAAAGTAAGAAGAAAACATGGAGCCCGTATTTTTCTGATTTGTAAGAGAGTACATTTCCCAGTCATTCGTGATTTTGGTGGTTTATCAACATAAGGCGTGGAGGAAGTGCTGCTGGTGCCTTTTATTGTTTGTTGACATGGTTTTGTACTGACTGCCTTATATATTTCTTAGCTGAACAATGAAACATAATTTGTGAAATGGCCTTATGGACTGGGTCAATATCCGAATTACAGTATTAGCGAAACATTCGGTAAAAGGCAGAATATGTACAAATATAACAGAAACCAACTTTTAACAAACAAACTGTAACACTCACAATGTGACAAACACACTGTAGCCTATACTGTAACAAACAAACAAACAACCACCCTGAAAACAAACAAACACACACTGTAACAAACAACCAGCCTGACAGAAACAAACTGTGACACACAGCCTGTAACAGACAACTAGACTGCAAAAAGTACACACACACACACACACACACACACACACACACACCAACTGTAACAAACTATAACAACTAGCATGTAATGTAACAGACAGACTGTCACAAACAACTAGCATATAACAGACTGACTGTCACAAACAACTAGCCTGTAAAAGACTGACTGTCACAAACAACCAGCCTGTAAAAGACTGTCACAAACAGATTGTAACAAACAGAAATCTGTCTCAACACACAGAAAACCAGCCTGTCACAGCCAACCTTTACAAACAGTCAGCAATAATCACTCAAACACAGCCTGTGAGAGAAAAAACAATCAACAGACACAACCCAGCAGCCAGCCTGTAACCAGAGCTTGACTTCCGAGACAAGTCGACAAACTTTGCTAGCCACAGCGCTAACTAGCATGCTACTAGCCGTTGCCGTCTGAAACCATGACACACCTGGCTAACTAGCTAGCCACTGCGGCTAACTAACTTATAAGTGCGAACAAGGTAAAAAAAACGCATCGTCATTAAATAAAAAAGGATTTTACAGTAAACGTGAGTGTGCTGATGCTGTTAGCTTTAGCACCAGAAGCTAACAGCCAGAGAAGAGGCCGAGGGTCAGACTAACCTGGAGGAGGAAATGTCTCGGTGAAAACCTGCTGGCAGCGACGGGAACTGATTATCTCCTCTTTTCCCAGTCCGACCCGTTAATGTCAAACACCCCGTCTTTCGGTGTCCTGAGTTAGCTGTTGATACAATTAGTTTAGTACACGTCAAATCACGGTTTAAAACGAAGCAGCCGAACCTGTCTGCTGCTCTGAGCTAACTAACTACTGACGTGACGTGACGTCCAGCTGGAGCCATGCGTCATGACGTAGGAAGCTTGGCAAAGATCGTCTCCGCCAATGAGGGGGTCTCCGTACTGATACTTCATCCGGAAGATTTAGCATTTTAAAGGAATCAGAGTTACTTTATTTGTTCGGCAACGGGGAAATGCAGAGGTGGGAGAAGAACTCAGATAATATACTTGAGTAAAAGTAGAAGTACTATGATCTTGTACTTTTAAAAGTCCTTCAATCAAAATGTTACTCAAGTAAGTTCAATGCTAAAGTATCAGCATCAATGTTAAAGTAACGACAGTAAAAAAAGTCATTGTGCAGATTGGTCAATTTCAGAATAATAGATATGATATGTTTTATAATGATTGATCATGAAAGTGTTCTCAAAGCTGGTAAAGGTGCAGCTAGTTTGAATGACTTTGTATACTGCAGGGTAAGTTTTGAATTTACTCCAGGTGGAACTAAAGTCTGATTTAACACTTGATTATATTTCACATCATTCATCCACATCTTTAAAGTAACAAAAGGTATTAAATACATGTAGTGGAGGAAAAGTACACCATTTAAGAGGGATTTATTCATTTTAAGAGTTCTGGCATAATGTATAACAACACAATGTACAGAATAACATTTTTCTTTGTTTTACTTGTTTACACCTTGGTATTCATTATTCATTTTGTCTGCATTTTGTTTGTTTTTAACTCCTTTGTACTGCAAGTAGTGCAATGACTTTTGGGGGAAGAAAATGCATAACAAATAAACAACAACATTCAACAACACAACAAAATGGACTTAATTTGCATGCATGATCATAAATCTCAAATTCTTAATGTACAAAATTTCTCAAACAGGAAGAAACGTTTTATTTATTTGTGTCTAATATAATAATGAATAACATATTTTACAAAATAAAAGTTGAATGAAGCTTATTGACCCAGCATGTATTTCTAAAGGTTTGTGACATAAGTTTTTTTGGTTCACAGCAAAAGAGAGGAGGAAGACCTCTGCTTGATTAATAATAGATCTTTGAGTCGGGTTGAATTTCAACAACAGCAACAAAACCTGCTGCAGGTTTCCATTATAAAAAATACATCAGACACAACCTGCAGAACCGGAAAAACGGGATCATTAGGGGTCAAAGGGCAAGACCAGGACACTTTTTTTTTGATCAGTCTGACTGAAATGATGCGGATCAGATTTGAACAAAACTGACTATTTTCTTATTTAAATAAATTCTTCTTCTTCTTCCCTTCTCCACCTCTTCTGTTCCTCCTCTTCCTCTGAACATAGTTAATAGGAACCTGGATACTTGCAGCAATATGTGTTTCAGTGTCGCCCTCTGGTGGCAGTTTGACCCTCCAGCATAACTATTTTCCACCTCTGCCTGTGTTTCAAGCTGCTGGGGAGTACAGCTGCACACACGGAAAGATGACTGAACAGGCTCAGGGGTCCAAAGAGTCAGGGATCCCTTTGGTTTTTGGCTGTGGAATTTGAACCATGTGCCAACAAGGAAGAAACAATAACGAAGAGATGCAAAAAAGAGACATAGAGATACAAAAATACCACAAAGAGACATAAAAACACCTGAAATAGAACAACCAAAGAAGACCTAGAAATGACCACAAAGAGACACAGTAACAGTAAAGTAAGTAACAAAAAGAGCTTTAAAACCACCACAAAAACCCAAATTAACCATCACACCTCAGAAATATACCATAAAGACTAGAGACACAAATGACCACAAAGAGACAGAGAACAACCACACATAGATTCAAAAATACCATGGAGAAAAAAAAACTGTAAAGACACAATAGGACAATACAACACCACAAAAAAGCTAAACAAACGGCCTACTGTGTGTCTTTCTCTCATGTAGCACATATCGTGGGGCAACATGTGAGTTAGCAGTTAGTTTATTAAAAGCCACAGATTCCAAACTGACATTCTTATTACACACACTTAACACACCTGAATGTACCACCCATTTGTCGGCTTTCTACGTGCATTGTAGTCTCGCAGGAAGGGCCCCCAGATTTCGAGATACCCCTACCCGAGGTAGAACAAAACACAACAATGATTTTTTTTATCTTTGGGGTCTCCCATTAATGAAATTGATTGTTGTGAAATTTTATTTTGGGGGAAAAAATCTTTTTTTGGTTGTTCTTTAGAACTACCCCAATCCCTGAATAAGAGCCAGATTAGACCAGGCCGAATACGGGAAAGGTGACCAAAAAGCCCATAACTTGAGAATGACCACTCTTTTCCTCTTCAGATTTGCTGAGGTATGAACCAGGTGGCTGGTTTTAACAAGGAAGAATAATGTGTCAATATCTTTGGATGTACATTGACGTTCATGCCTTTTTAAATTGTAAATAATGGGTCCAACAACTTTGATAAATCAGTTTATTATTTTAACCAAACCAGGATCATCACTGAGTGTTCTTCTGTGACTTGGGCACTGCGATGTTATTCATACAAAAGTAACACACACATATAAACACAGAGAGTCTATTTTAAATGCCTCTAAAGATTGTTTATTTAGAATAAAAGATGTATTTTTATGTAGGTTTACTGGAGCAAATCCTGTTCTAATCTAACCCTTTTTGTAGTACTGATGGTGCCAGCAGGGGTCAGGGTAACAGATAGAAACAGACACAAAGGCCAACAAATGTATGTTGAACACTTGATTTATATTGTCAATACTAATGTATAGTGTTATACAGGAATACAAACTAATACAAGAAACACTGAGAACCTTCTGTTGATGTTTTATGTTTAAAAGAACATTTGACCAATAACCATCTACAAATATATTTAACATTTATTTTGGATTAACTGACAAGCTTCTGTAGATCTACTGAGGATCCCCATTATAGCTCTGGTGGGTCCCAAGTAGATGTCTTGATCTGAGTTATCTGCTTCATGGCATGTTCTCCACGTTGACCTTGGACAGGGTGACGTCGCGGTGTATGTTGAGCGTATTGATGGATCTGAGGTTGCTGACCCGGTGATGAAAAGCCAGGACATGAGAGTTGTTCACGGCGACCTTAAACTCTTTGTTGGTGCACAAGATCTTCATCTGCAAAGGAAAATCCACAAAATCATCATCAACTTGCTTTTTCACAGATAAACCCTTAAACCCCACTTTACTGTGTATTTGGTCCGACAGCTCATCTGTCGACACTCGGAGCTCTAATACTAAACATCAGTACCTAAAAGGAAGGTCATTTCTGTCATAGTTAATGGCTGAAATTTACATTGCTAAGGTATGTGGTGTCTTTGGAGGTAAGCGCCTCATCTAACTGGAAGAAGTACTCCCATTGGCGACTGGTTATCAGCCTATCAAAATAGAAAATCTAGAGGCTTGAAAACAACATTGCTTCTGACCCCAACCATGTCCTTAACATCCAATAGGAATTGTTGCCGTCAAATCTGAAATACAGGGTAGCATGATTTAAAATGTAAATTAAATCCCAGTTCAAATGAACAATTAAAAGTATTGAAAATCTTGTACTCAGTGATTTTAAAGTTATGTTAAATGTCTGTTTTCTTGTTTCTTGTCTTATCCATTTTTCCTTGTTGATATTGCAAATGGAGCTGCTGTTATGAAAGAAAAGTTTCTAACTTATTGTAACTATTGTAGTTGCAAGTAGCGAACTACTCCCAAAAATATCCCGGCAGCCGTAACCACACAAGTTTCATGAGGTGAAAAACGGTCGTACCTAACGTTTGTGAATGCTATTAAAAACAAGTACCAATACTACAAGTGTTGTTAGTATAAATTAAATATTGGACCTCGAATGGCTTCCCTTGTTGGAAGGGGAAGTTCTGCAGATCTCTCTCCTCTTTCCCCCAATTCTTGCTGATGCAGCTGTTTCTGACGATCACCTTCTTGCCGTCCTCATTGAAGCGAGGGTTGAAGTGGAAGGCCAGATCGGTGGGTGTTTTTAAATCAACTGCGAACCTGGAAAACAACAGAGACCATCAACTCAAAATCTTTAAACGTATTGCAGTGTTATACAGTGAAGTCATGTATCCATCCATTTGTTGTTCATTTTAAAGAGTTGATACTGACTTGTCAGCATTTGATTTGATGGTTCCAGCGATGGTGATGAGCATTTTGTCATGAACTCCACCGGGCAGAGTCATGCTGTATGGAACCTTCTGTAAACAGGAAACAGATTTAATTTCCATGAACAATGGATTATCCATCCATCAACTATTCATTCATCCAAGAATCCCCACAAATTCATCAATAACAATCCATGGGTTAATCGATTTATTGATTCAACCATCCATCCATCATTTATTCCTCCGACAATCCACCAAAAAATAATCTGATAACCATCCATTATCCTTTCACCCATCCAACAACAGTCCATCTATCCATCCGTCTGTCCATCAGTTCACCAAACCACCCAAAATCCCTTCAATGTATCCATCCAATAATCCCCCCCAATTATCCATCTATCCTTCAATACTTCATCCAACTGTCCATTCATCCATCAAACATTCAGCAAAATCCATCCATCCAATAATCTCTCCAATTTACCCATCCATCAATTTTACATCCAGCCAACCATCCAACAACAATCCACCCAAATATTCGGACATCAATCCATCCGTCCAATCATCCCCCCAGTTATCCATCCAATCCTTCCATCCTTCATCTATACGTCCATTCATCCATCAAACAACGATCCATTGAACAACAATCCACCCAATCATCCATCAATAAAAATATCCTTCCAATTCATCTAATTAAAGTACGTTTTGAACATTAAGCCATGTAAACATGTCACAGGATGTTCATCCATCCATCTATCCAATAATCCCTCTAATTTAGCCATCCATCCATCAATCCATCTATCCCTCCAATTCATCCATCCATCCATCCATCATCAATCTATCCACCCATCCCTCCAATTCATCCATCCATCAATCCATCATCCATCTATCCCTCCAATCCATCAATTCATTCACCCAAGTAATAGGTAATCAATCCGTCCATCAAATAATCCCTCCAATTTACCCATCCATCCATCATCCATCCAGCCAACCATCCAACAACAATCCATCCAAATATTCGGATATCCATCCATCCATCCACTAAAGTAATCGGTAATCGATCCATCCGTCCAATAATCCCCCCAGTTATCCATCCAATCCTTCCATCCTTCATCAATACGTCCATTCATCCATCAAACATCGATCCATCCAATCAAAAATTCCTTCCAATTCATCCATCGTTGTTCATCCATCCATCCATCCAACAATCCCTCAGGCTCCATCCATCCACTCCCCACAATTGTTCCGTGATTAATCTCTTGTTCTGTCTCACCAGACTCTGTTGGGGGGCATAGCCAGGTCCAGGTCCAGGTCCAGGTCCAGGTGAAGGAGACGGCCAGCCAGGTTGGCTTGGCTGGCTGGGCATTTGACCTCCAGGTTGGGGTCCAGGCCAGGCACCTCCACCCCCAGGTTGACCTCCAGGTTGGGGTCCAGGCCAGGCACCTCCACCTGCAGCGGGAGCGGGACCTGCAGGCCAGCCACCAGCAGCGGGAGCGGGACCTGCAGGCCAGGCACCTCCACCTGCAGCGGGACCTGCAGGCCAGGCACCTGCAGCGGGACCTGCAGGCCAGGCACCTCCACCTGCAGCTGGACCTGCAGGCCAGGCACCTCCACCTGCAGCTGGTGCGGGACCTCCAGGCCAGGCACCTCCGGCTCCTCCTCCACCTGCAGCTGCAGGCCAGATGCGGTTGGGAGTAAGTTGACTTGAATGTGGTTTACACTGTTTTTAATTGCAGACTTCTCTGTTTTTATTAATCTGTTCTGTTGGATTGGATTTTTGGATTTTGGCGAATCCTGGTGGTTGGATTAAAACAATTTATTACACGGCTAAATCGTATACTTCCGCTTCCGATTGCTCACTTCAGAACATGTGACACGTTGTTAATACCGTAGTACAGACCGCTGTCATGGACTATTTTGGCCGTTGCTAAGGAGGATCAAGAAAGAGAAAGGGAAAAGGTAAAGGCTCTTTAGAGGTTAAGGACGTTTTAGTGGATCAGAAACTGTAAACAGATTTGGACAGTGCTGCCGTAAAGTTGTTGTCGTCGCAGTTCCAGCCATCGGTGCGCACCGGAACAGAGTTTTTCTTTTCTTAGCTGAAGAAATACGATGATTTCTAACTCAATAACATCATTACTTTTAATATTGGGAGTCGAGCCGATAGTTTGTTTAGTATTTGGTCGTGTAATAAGCGGGATAATGTGCAGCGACTTGGTCAATATGGGGAAAAAAACACCCCTCGCTGCACATTATCTCTTACATCAACACTCATTGATATACTCTTTTTTTTTTTTTACATCCATCTGAACTAGAGACAGGGGTAATATACTGGGGAAAAACTCCAGGATTAAAGTTGTAAAAAGAGGAAGGAATTCAGTCTATGCAAGCGGAAATATTTGAAGTTGAGCAAGTAATTAGCATGATTCTGTGTCCCCAAGAATCTGAAGTGTTGGACAAATTCTTTGTACTGTTATGTAAATTAATCGAAAACTAATTTGCTGGTTGGATGCAAATTGTATTTCGTTGTACTCTGTGCAATGACAATAAAGTTGAATATAATCGAATCTATTGCGAATTCAATACAATTCAATAAAAGGACGATTAATGGCGCAGCCCTCAATCACATAACACTGTTCCACACAGGGGCTTCATACCATTAATAATATTGAAAAATAAGTATGTAAGTATGTGTAATGATGATGGCATTCTTACCTGGCCAGGAGGGATTGGTGGGCGGGTTGTTGCCCCCACCAGCGGGCCAATCACCGAGGGCGTCTCCCAGCTGCAGAGATAGAAAAAGGAAATCAGGGGATGTCTACGTTTGAAACCGACCCAACTATTACCATATCATTAGCCCAATTATATTGCAGTTAAAAATAGTAAAAACAACAAACAGAACCATAACATCCAGCTGTCTTTAAAGAGCCGTATTTCCCATCACCAACAAACACATAAAAACAAATGTTTCAGAGCTGCACCTGAACGCAGCACAGTGTGTTTCAGGGTGTGTGCAGACTTCAGGGTGTGTTGGTGACAGACTCATCAGGAATGTTCCGTATGTAGGTGTTGGTTTAAGAGATGAATGCCTCCCTATTTAAATTCTTAACATACACACACACACACACACTAGGCAAACACAACCTACAGTGTCTGTACTGGGTCAGTTTCATAGTATACAGTAGAACTATGATCTTAGCTAACTGAACAAGGTCATTGCTGTTAAAGCTAGGGTTGGTCACAAATGTTTTATATTTCTTGAAATTATCCTTAATAAATCAAATGCTCTGACAAATAATTAGGTATATGTGGGTATCATTGTTGTAGGACTGCAAAAGAATGGTAGCCTACAGGAATTACTCCTAAAACCCAGAAATTAGTCAGCATTTACCACTTCCTGTTCCCTCGTCTTGAAGTCAATGCCTTTTTTAATGTGATTTTGGTTGCCTGAAATAAAGTCTGTGATCAACACAAGCTAAATATTTTTTTTACATTTTGTTCTACAACGTACAATATGTCAGTTAATACCCACTGGTGAATGTCTGAAGCTTCTACGTGTCTAAAAAGCAGCGGTTGCGAACATTAGCTGCCTTTAGCTTAGCGGTGGTGAAGTGAAGTCATGTGACCGTGCTGTAGTTCCTTTATAGCCCAATATTAGCCTCCTTTAGCTTAGCGGTGGTGACGTGAAGTCCTGTGACCGTGCTGTAGTTCCTTTATAGCCCAACATTAGCCACCTTTAGCTTAGCAGTGGTGAAGTGAAGTCATGTGACCGTGCTGTAGTTCCTTTATAGCCCAACATTAGCCACCTTTAGCTTAGCGGTGGTGACGTGAAGTCATGTGACCGTGCTGTAGTTCCTTTATAGCCCAACATTAGCCACCTTTAGCTTAGCAGTGGTGAAGTGAAGTCATGTGACCGTGCTGTAGTTCCTTTATAGCCCAATATTAGCCTCCTTTAGCTTAGCAGTGGTGAAGTGAAGTCATGTGACCGTGCTGTAGTTCCTTTATAGCCCAACATTAGCCACCTTTAGCTTAGCGGTGGTGATGTGAAGTCATGTGACCGTGCTGTAGTTCCTTTATAGCCCAACATTAGCCACCTTTAGCTTAGCGGTGGTGACGTGAAGTCATGTGACCGTGCTGTAGTTCCTTTATAGCCCAACATTAGCCACCTTTAGCTTAGCGGTGGTGATGTGATCGTGCTGTAGTTCCTTTATAGTAATATATAGGGCAATTTTGAAATCCAATGGAAAAATCCCATTGGCTTTTTGTGGAGGGAGTGCTTGTGATGCTAACTTCAGTGCACTACTCTATTAGCCAACCTGCCTTTGTTGCAATCATTGCACGTCATTAGAAACCTCGACAAGCTGCTCGACAGCTGAACCAACAATAGCAATGCTCATTGTTTAGGCTCATAATAACAATTTAAGGGGAGTGACTGTCATAGAAGGCCTAAAGGGAAAAGTTAAAGGGCTAATTTCTGACTAGGATAAGCAACAGTGTGACCTAATTTAAGTCGGGTAATGATTTTCTACACAGTGATATTAAACATTAACTTAATTTTGCAATAAAACCTGCCCTTTCTTTACTTTAGGGATGTAATGTGCTTTATTTTAGTCTGGTTTAGATATCTAAATGAACACATGCGACACAGCGGTAAACATTAAATCACATTTAGGATTCAGGTGAGGGATGAAACTCAGACTCACATTCATGTTGCTCGACTGTGATCTGAAACACAAAGAAACATTTGAAAATGACAGGAAAAGAAAACAATGTCTGAGGGTGTGGTGGGCGAGTCCCAACATGGAGAAACCTGAAACTCATCTTCCTCCTCTTCCTCCTACTGTGTGAAGGAGTTTAAGAAACTACATATTCCTAACATGTCAAATACTAAGCTCTTTAATGAGTTCTGCTTTATTTGTAGTACAAACCTCTAACAGTATTAAAGTTTAGCCTCCAGCTTTCCTATTCATATTTCAGCCTGACGCTTGACTATAAAATGCAATATTTCCTGTTTTACACAAAACAACCTTTGCACTTAAAATTCCTGTATTTTCTGAAATTTCACAGACACTCATGTGGCAATTCTTCTTTGTAAAACTAGTGTTTTAATTATTTAACTGCTGCATAACTAATCTGACTTAAATCATTTCAATAAATAATAATAATACAAATTATAATGACGTAAACTTAAAAAAATAAAATACATACATAATAATAACAATGAGAAGTAAATAAATAAACATTAAATTATAAATTATACATAATCCTCAATAATATTAAATAGATAATAGCTCAAAACTAGCTGCACCTCAACCAACTAAAATCCTGCTTTGTAATAATAATGTAATAAACGTATTTATCAATGATATAATATAATATAGCTTAACAGCAAAAGGGGATGCTTTTTTTTTTTTACTGATTATACTTTGGCTACCTACTTTTACTTGTCAAAGTGTTTCCACAGTGTGGTATTAGTAGGTCTACTTTTAATTCAGTAAAGAATCTGAAGCTCTGGTTTCTGTGGTGTTGGAGGTGGAGTCACACACACACGCGCACGCCCACACACACAGAGACCACACGACACGCGATCCACAGAGCAGCGTTTACTGTTTGCTTCCTCTAAATGTCAGCAGACTCTCTCATCAGTAATTGTTTTTGCATCAACTGTATTTAATTTGCGGTACATTACTCTAGTATTTTTATGTTGCTGTTACTTGTACACTAAACTGCAGCATTGATATGCATCACATCAATCAATATTTTAAAAAATCATGATATAATTAAAAGAAAAACAACCCGTATATAATAGCAAAACACAAAAACTGAATGTTTGGCTGAACATTGAAGTACATCTACTTTAGGTAGGCTACTTGAAGTACATTTTGATGTTAATACTCAAATACTTTGACTTCATTTAGGTTTTAAAATCAGTTAACTTTAAGCTGTTGACTTCTACCGATGGGCCGATAAGTCACAGCAGCACCCCCTCCACCCTCCGGCCCCCCGTTGACAATTAACTAGTGGTACGGAAGTGGGCCGGTCGGTTAAGGCAACAATTCTTTTTTTAAACTCAGCAAGTAAACAAGTGAAATATGATCTGTACATCATTGTACATCAAATGAGCAAGACAACAACACCATACACCATTTCTATCCACTGAAAACGTTTTTCTTCTTCAGTGTTAAGGAAGTAGGCAGAAAACAACACTACATTTTTTTGGTTTTCACGAGAAGTTTCAGGTTTCAGATTTACTTCCTGCATCTTCTTAGTGGTTTTAAAACATCGTCAGAGGAAGATGAAGAAGAACAGACCAGACACAAAGGGTGAATTAATACAAAGTATAAGACGTACCTGAGTTTACCTGAGGCAGCTGCACAGAGACCGACAGTGTGTGTGAAACACCGGGAGAGTTTTTAAGTCCCGAGCCTCACCCTGTCCTCACAGACCACACCCTCACAAACAGTGTGTGTGTGTGTGTGTGTGTGTGTGTGTGTGTGTGTGTGTGTGTGTGTGTGTGTGTGTGTGTGTGTGTGTGTGTGTGTGTGTGTGCAAGGGGGGGGGGGGTGTTTGGGAATGTTGCCATGTCAACTTTATTTTATTTTTTTGTTTGTTTCAGAACAGGTTTTTCCTTTTTCCCCACCCACGGACACTTGAGGGCGAGATCATTGATAGGCTATATATACTTCATATATTATGTGTTGCCGTGGTAACCAACAAGCAGATTAACCTAAGTGTTTCCTTACAGGGAGGATTTTTGTTCACCTTTTCATTTCTTTGATGTTTTAGGAGTTTCAAACACACTCAACATTCACAAGGCTATACTGTTTAGATGGATCAGGTTTCACTCTGTAACCCACTCTGTAATAATTAGATATAATTAGATATAATATATAGTGAACACTCTCTATGACACCCATGTTTGCTTCATAATCATAGTTTTTAACTCTCATATATATTCCTAATGATTTAAAGAAGCACTATTCTGCTTTAAGGGTTTTACCTTTCCTATGGTGTGTTAAATAGTTGCATGTAAATGGTCTGCAAAGACTAACATCAGTGTTATTACACATGTCTCATAACCCTTTTTGAACATTAAAGCATGGAGACATGTCCCAGTAGAGACACTACATACTGATATACACCTGAACATCAGCAGGAGAGGACTCTTTAAAGTAGAGACACTACATACTGATATACACCTGAACATCAGCAGGAGAGGACTCTTTAAAGTAGAGACACTACATACTGATATACACCTGAACATCAGCAGGAGAGGACTCTTTAAAGTAGAGACACTATATACTGATATACACCTGAACATCAGCAGGAGAGGACTCTTTAAAGTAGAGACACTACATACTGATATACACCTGAACATCAGCAGGAGAGGACTCTTTAAAGTAGAGACACTACATACTGATATACACCTGAACATCAGCAGGAGAGGACTCTTTAAAGTAGAGACACTACACACTGATATACACCTGAACATCAGCAGGAGAGGACTCTTTAAAGTAGAGACACTATATACTGATATACACCTGAACATCAGCAGGAGAGGACTCTTTAAAGTAGAGACACTACATACTGATATACACCTGAACATCAGCAGGAGAGGACTCTTTAAAGTAGAGACACTACATACTGATATACACCTGAACATCATCAGGAGAGGACTCTTTAAAGTAGAGACACTACATACTGATATACACCTGAACATCAGCAGGAGAGGACTCTTTAATGGACAGTATTAATAACAATAATCACAAAACATTTTGTAATGGCGTATCTAACTTTTTTATATATCATCATACTTCATTTAAAAAATGTATAAACATATAACCACATAATAAATATATACAAAATATGATACATTGGCCATATTATATAAGAATTCAAAAGTGAACAAAACAAAGTTTGAATAACCTACCCTGTGTTTGCAGGGAGCTGTATCAAATTTAGATTTCTTAATGATCAGCATCACCTCTGACAGTGTGATATACACACACACACACACACACACACACACACACACACACACACACACACACACACACACACACACACACACACACACACACACACACACACACACACACACACACACACACACACACACACACACACACACACACACACCCACACACACAGAGAAAATCTTCCAGTAAAACAGGAATCCTTTTCATACAGTCACCGGTGACTCATGGCCTGCGGTTTGTGTGACTGTGTGTGTGTGTGTGAGTGTGTGTGTGTGTGTGTGTGTGTGTGTGTGTGTGTGTGTGTGTGTGTGTGTGTGTGTGTGTGTGTGTGTGTGTGTGTGTGTGTGTGTGTGTGTGTGTGTGTGTGTGTGTGTGTGTTGTGTTGTCTGGTTCATGGTTAATGAAATGAAGATGACTGAGTGTTCTGCCCCCTATTGACAATTTAAAATCCAAATCCTTCGTTTACCACAGTTACAGTAAAAAAAAAAGGATATCAAATATAAACTGATACTAATTCTAATACTTTTTTACTTTTACTTGAGTAACATATTGAATGCAGGACTTTTACTGTAACAGAGTATTCCTACACTCTGGTAATTCTACTTTTACTCAAGTACAAGATCTGAGTACTTCTACTTTTGCTCAAGTACAAGATCTGAGTACTTCTACTTTTACTCAAGTACAAGATCTCTCTCTACCAACAACTACATTGTAAATATAATGTGCATGAAAACTTTTAATCTTTGCTTCCCTGTATGGTCCAGCAGGGGGCAGCAGAGCCACTGCAGGTTCTCACAGTGCAGAGCTGCAGACAGACAGCAGGGGGCAGCAGAGCCACTGCAGGCTCTCACAGTGCAGAGCTGCAGACAGACAGCAGGGGGCAGCAGAGCCACTGCAGGTTCTCACAGTGCAGAGCTGCAGGCAGGGGGCAGGGGGCAGCAGAGCCACTGCAGGTTCTCACAGTGCAGAGCTGCAGACAGACAGCAGGGGGCAGCAGAGCCACTGCAGGTTCTCACAGTGCAGAGCTGCAGACAGACAGCAGGGGGCAGCAGAGCCACTGCAGGCTCTCATAGTGCAGAGCTGCAGACAGACAGCAGGGGGCGCTGTGGAGCTGCGGACAAATATCACACTTCCGGTTCTGGTTTTCACATTAAGAAACCAAATTGAGGTTTAATGTTAAAGCAGCTGAATCAACAAACCAAATCCAGCCAGGAAATTTGTCTGTAAAATAATCTGATCGGAGGTAAGATTTAACTCTTTAGTTCCTCCAGTGTTACATACTGACCGTATGTGTAATAAATATTATATATGTATGAAGTGTAATATATATATCGCCACATTATGTTTCCATTTAGAGGAGTTCAAACCAGTCATTTCATAATTAGCTGATTTAAAGATATTAATAATCATTATTGATATACAAGAGAGAAACTTGTTTAAAGAAATACAAAAAAATAAGTAAGACAAATATTTTAAATATATCATACTAACAGAATGAGTTGGTCATGAATTAAAGGTATTTTTATTTTATGTTTAGCATATCTATTAGGTATATATCTGTGTTGGCTTCTGTAGACTGTAATAGGTGTGTTTGAACGCTTAAAACAGGACCTCTCAGAGTCTGATCCTTCTGCAGTCTGAGCTCAGAGAAGAGTGAGTGTGTGTGTGTGTGTGTGTGTGTGTGTGTGTGTGTGTGTGTGTGTGTGTGTGTGCGTGTGTGTGTGTGTGTGTGTGTGTGTGTGTGTGTGTGTGTGTTACAGTATGAACAGTATATACTTTAGCCGCCTGCAGACTGGGATAATCCGAGCTGAGCTGCTGACCTCGACACAAAAAAAGTTCAACAAGAGAGCAGAGACCCAAACAGGCGACAGTAAGAGGGGGGGCTGCTCTCTCTCTGTGTGTGTGTGTGTGTGTGTGTGTGTGTGTGTGTGTGTGTGTGTGTGTTGGAGCAATGTAGGTTAGAGGGTTGTGATTTAAATGTTCCACTTTCCTTCTAGTTGTGACCCTGAAGTTAGCATAAGGGCTCCCTCAACAAAAATACATGGGATTTTGGATTAATTTAAAAATAAAAATTTGTGTCAAACAAACCTTTATGATTCTACACGTTTAGTTCAGCAGGATAATCTCCACATATTAACACCACTTTATGATTTGTATAGTACAAAGCTAATGTTGGGCTATAAAGGAACTATACAGCTCGGTCACATGACTTCACGTCACCACCGCTAAGCTAAAGGTGGCTAATGTTGGGCTATAAAGGAACTACAGCACGGTCACATGACTTCACGTCACCACCGCTAAGCTAAAGGAGGCTAATGTTGGGCTATAAAGGAACTACAGCACGGTCACATGACTTCACGTCACCACCGCTAAGCTAAAGGAGGCTAATGTTGGGCTATAAAGGAACTACATCACGGTCACATGACTTCACGTCACTACCTCTAAGCTAAAGGTGGCTAATGTTGGGCTATAAAGGAACTACAGCACGGTCACATGACTTCACGTCACCACCGCTAAGCTAAAGGTGGCTAATGTTGGGCTATAAAGGAACTACAGCACGGTCACATGACTTCACGTCACCACCGCTAAGCTAAAGGAGGCTAATGTTGGGCTATAAAGGAACTACAGCACGGTCACATGACTTCACGTCACCACCGCTAAGCTAAAGGTGGCTAATGTTGGGTGTGATGCTTCTGAGTCGTCTCATTTAGACACTTGTCCTAATTTAAACTCGGAAATATATTTCTATATTGTTTTTTTTCCGTGTCTTTGTGGTTGAATTACATCTCTTTGTGGTGGTTAAGTGTGTTGATATTATTGAATGTCTTTATTTGATGGTTTTATTTGTGATTTTGGTGGTTTTATGTCTCAGTGCGGTGGTTTAGTGTGTTGTTATTATTTATTGTCTCTTTATTGTGGTTAGTTAACGTTTATAAGTGGTTGTTGCATGATTCTTTCTGGTGGTTTTATGACACATTGTAGTGGTTTTAAATCTCTTTGCGGTTGTTTAGTGTGTCTTTGTGGTTTCATTTGCCCAATAAGACATGTAAAGAGTCACTTCAAAAAGAGGCTCTACACTGAGGGGCCCCTGACCCCCTTGGCCCCTGGGTTTCAGCCCAGTTGGCACATTCAGTAATCCCTCCATGGTCACATGTCTGCAATACAGGCATCAACAGCGGAAAGACAAACCAACAACCCGTGGAGATCAGTGTCATCATCGCAGCGAGCTGTTCGCACACGCTCAGTGAGAGTCTGACGAGAGAAGAGATCAGCCGCAGATAATATTCTGTCTTTCTTCCAAAACAAAGGGAAGCTGAGTGAACAGGACACAGATCTTATCGTCTGATCTGAGATCTGCAGCTCGCTCTGATTCTGAGGAATGTTTATCCTGTCAGAGCTGAACCAACAAACCTCTGCTTCTTCTACAGACTTCACAACTGTCTAAATTAAATCACCCGGAGTATAAAGCTAACGTAAGGCTATAAAGGAACTACAGCACGGTCACATGACTTCACGTCACCACCGCTAAGCTAAAGGAGGCTAATGTTGGGCTATAAAGGAACTACAGCACGGTCACATGACTTCACGTCACCACCGCTAAGCTAAAGGAGGCTAATGTTGGGCTATAAAGGAACTACAGCACGGTCACATGACTTCACGTCACCACCGCTAATCTAAAGGTGGCTAATGTTGGGCTATAAAGGAACTACAGCACGGTCACATGACTTCATGTCACCACCGCTAAGCTAAAGGAGGCTAATGTTGGGCTATAAAGGAACTACAGCACGGTCACATGACTTCACGTCACCACCGCTAAGCTAAAGGTGGCTAATGTTGGGCTATAAAGGAACTACAGCACGGTCACATGACTTCATGTCACCACCGCTAAGCTAAAGGAGGCTAATGTTGGACTATGAAGGAACTACAGCACGATCACATGACTTCACGTCACCACCGCTAAGCTAAAGGAGGCTAATGTTGGGCTATAAAGGAACTACAGCACGGTCACATGACTTCACGACACCACCGCTAAGCTAAAGCTGGCTAAAGACAGACCATATTTCAGTCATCTAACTTAACCAACTTTTCAGCAAAGAATATAGACTTTTTTTTGTAATCTTTTAAAGATTTACTCAGACAATCAGCGCATGCAATCCTCCGTAAAAAAAATTAAAAATGTGCATGAAACAGGAGGATTGAAATTCACATTTAGATAAGAGCTTAATAGTGAAACACTGACTAGATTTCACCTTGGAAGCCGGGGCTAGCATGAAGGCAATGATATCTCCTCCTATAATGGGAAAGATAACATAAATGGTTAAGGATAAATAAGATACCATCCACAAGGGACTGTTTTTAGATTGATTCCCCTCCTAAGTATTGACTTGTGACTAATTATGTTGCAAAAGAAAGAGGCTGATTCCTGTCCAACGAGAAATCTTCTTACTTCATTTCAGAATATAAGGAGAAAAAGTAGAGATTAAAGAGAGTGTGTGAAGGTTTAATCACATGTCTTCATCGTATCATTTAGCTCATGTCCTGATGCATTCTGTGTAATCACACAGCATGATCTTCCCACCGTAAATCTGAAGCTCATGAACGTTTTCTCATTAAATTGCTTTATTAAATCACCAGCAGACCGACAGCTGAGGTCACTGTGTGTGTGTGTGTGTGTGTGTGTGTGTGTGTGTGTGTGTGTGTGTGTGTGTGTGTGTGTGTGTGTGTGTGTGTGTGTGTGTGTGTGTGTGTGTGTGTGTGTGTGTGTGTGTGTGTGTGTGTGTGTCTAAATGAGTTTAGCAGATGCTACAGTAGAAACCACAAACAGTAAAAACAGAGTCCAGCAGTGAACTCAACTCAACTCTCATCAGACTCAGCTGCTCCACAGAGATGTTCCTGATACTGATTCTGATGCAGAAGATGCAATAGGATAAACAAAAGAGACACAAAATGACCACAAAGTGACCGAAAGGAACAAAAAACACAAGACACGAGACTCTAGAAAACACAAAATGACCGAAATGAGACCAGAACATTAACAAGAGACATACATCTACAAAATAAAGAAACTTGAGAAAAAAAAGGCACAATATGACCAAAAAAACCTAACATGACCCCAAACGACCACAAAGACAGACAAACAAAACTAAAAATAATTAGAAATGACCAAAAAAGATTACAAAGATACACAAAATGACCCAAAATGACACCAAAAATAATAATTAGGGATATAAATAGACAAAAGAAAGATACTACAAGACTATAGAGACACAACACGACATAAATATGACCACAAAATGACCATAGATATACAAAACAACAAAAAAAGAATGAAAACAACCCAAAAAAAAACGACCACAAAGAGAAACACAACGACCACAAAGAGACACACAACGACCACACAGAGACACACAACAACCACACAGAGACACACAACGACCACAAAGCGACACACAACTACCACGCAGAGAAACACAACGACCACACAGCGACATACAACGACCACAAAGAGACACACAACGACCACAAAGCGACACACAACGACCACGCAGAGAAACACAACGACCACACAGCGACATACAACGACCACAAAGAGACACACAACGACCACAAAGAGACACACAACGACCACACAGAGACACACAACGACCACACAGAGACACACAACGACCACACAGCGACATACAACGACCACAAAGAGACACACAACGACCACAACAGAGACACACAACGACCACACAGAGACACACAACGACCACACAGCGACACACAACGACCACAAAGAGACACACAACGACCACAACAGAGACACACAACGACCACACAGCGACACACAACAACCACAAAGAGACACACAACGACCACACAGAGACACACAACGACCACACAGAGACACACAACGACCACACAGCGACACACAACAACCACACAGAGACACACAACGACCACAAAGAGACACACAACGACCACACAGAGACACACAACGACCAAAAAGAGACACACAATGACCACAAAGAGACACACAACGACCACACAGAGACACACAATGACCACACAGAGACACACAACGACCAAAAAGAGACACACAACGACCACACAGCGACACACAACGACCACACAGAGACACACAACGACCACACAGCGACACACAACGACCACACAGAGACACACAACGACCACACAGAGACACACAACGACCACACAGAGACACACAACAACCACACAGAGACACACAACGACCACACAGAGACACACAACGACCACACAGAGACACACAACGACCACACAGAGACACAAAACAACCACAGAGAGAAACACAACGACCACACAGCGACATACAACGACCACAAAGAGACACACAACGACCAGACAGAGACACACAACGACCACAAAGAGTCACACAACGACCACACAGCGACACACAACAACCACACAGAGAAACACAATGACCACACAGCGACACACAATGACCACAAAGAGACACACAACGACCACACAGCGACATACAACGACCACAAAGAGACACACAACAACCACACAGAGCCACACAACGACCAGACAGAGACACACAACGACCACACAGAGACACACAACAACCACACAGAGACACACAACGACCACACAGAGACACACAACGACCACACAGAGACACACAATGACCACACAGAGACACACAACGACCACACAGAGACACACAACAACCACACAGAGACACACAACGAACACACAGAGACACACAACAACCAAACAGAGACACACAACGAACACACAGAGACACACAACAACCACACAGAGACACACAACGAACACACAGAGACACACAACGACCACACAGACACACACAACGACCACACAGAGAAACACAACGACCACACAGAGACACACAACGACCACACAGAGACACACAACGACCACACAGAGACACACAACAACCACACAGAGACACACAACGAACACACAGAGACACACAACAACCAAACAGAGACAAACAACGAACACACAGAGACACACAACAACCACACAGCAACACACAACGACCACACAGACACACACAACGACCACACAGACACACACAACGACCACACAGACACACAACGACCAGACAGACACACAAAGCAACAGTGTGGTTGTGTCTGGCTCTTGGAGAGGGGGAGGGCCTTTTGCATGTCTGTGTCCAGGGGCCCATTGTCTTATAATTCCCCCAAAAAGTCTGATAATGATCTGAGCACTTTAATATTAACTGCTGCAGATACAGAGGGAATTATCGTTCATCCTTTAGCACACAGGATGGCTGTTTGTATTACTTTCTATTCATTATGCTAAGCTAAGCTAACAAGCTGATAGCTGAACTAAAACTCATTATAAATAATTATATTCAATATGCCTAAATGACAATTACTAAGACACTAAGACAAAGAGAGAATGAAAGAGGGTGTGTGTGTGTGTGTGTGTGTGTGTGTGTGTGTGTGTGTGTGTGTGTGTGTGTGTGTGTGTGTGTGTGTGTGTTCAGGATAAAAATGTGAGTTTTCCCACTGAGTGCCTGCAGTGACAATTAAATGTGTGTGAGATGGCAGTGTTTAATACAGCATGCTGGATTAACACACACACACACACACACACACACACACACACACACACACACACACACACACACACACACACACACACACACACACACACACACACACACACACACACACACACACACACACACACACACACACACACACACACACACACACACACACACACACACAATGACCACGAACCGTTTAATTAAGCCTGTTCTCACCTGAGGGGAGAAGGAGGAGGAATATAATTCATTTTTTATTCATCCAGCGGGTCCAATTTTATTATTCTGTGTTCATTATAATCACAGACAGTCAGGCAGACAGACAGACAGAGACAGACAGACAGACAGACGGACAGACAGACAGACAGACAGACAGACAGACAGACAGACAGACAGACAGACAGACAGACAGACAGACAGACAGACAGACAGACAGACAGACAGACAGACAGACAGACAGACAGACAGACAGACAGACAGACAGAGAAGCTATTTACTGTGACAGCGATATAGATCCAGAAATTGACATTTTTATGATTACGGATGTTTTTTAACATTCATTGAAGAGGCCTTATTCAGCTTTTTCGGGTCTCTTTCCTGTGGTGTGTTCTTTAATTGTTCTGTGAATGTAAAAGGTCATAGTGTTACATAGTGACATCACTAAGTAACACACACGCTACTATTGGCTAGCCCCCCGAACACATTGTACGTTATAGGTTTAGTGACAGCATTTCTGTTTCCATGAGAACACGTTACAGCTGACACACTCTCTCTCACACACACACACACACACACACACACACACACACACACACACACACACACACACACACACACACACACACACACACACACACACACACAGATTGCATTAGCAGCCTGCAGCAGTAAACACTCGGTGTGTGTCGGTGTTGATGTGAGTTATGTTGTGATCCTCGATGTCAGTGATGACATCAGACTGACCTCTGAGATTACTGCCTCGAGGCGTGTGTGTGTGAGTGTGTGTGTGTGTGTGAGTGTGTGTGTGTGTGTATGTGTGTGTGTTATCATGCAGTAAATAAAGGTACGTCTACACGTGTACATGGGGGTTGCTCTGCCAGCTGCAGTATCGGGGGTGCATACATACCGGCTGCATGAACCTGATTTAAAAGGTTCTGTTTATACGTCAGGTGCAGATTTACAGGTGTTCAGTTATTGGAGGTAATGAAACGCTTCAATCTCTCACCTTTATTTCAAACCTGCATCAGTCACCAGTGCTCTTAAGTCTGCAGCCTTCATTTCCTCCATGTGTAAATCACACTGAGGCATCAATATTGAGATGGAGCTCCTGCAGAGAGAGACACAGTACATTATATTGATAATTCAATATTGTGTTAAAGCTGAATGGACGAGAGAGCGTGAGGTAGAATCAGAGTGAGAGAGAGAGTGACCTGTCAGTTTGTCCTGTAGTAAAACGTCTGCAGGTCAATGTTTTATTGGCAGCACAGAGCAGTAAAATCTGACTTTCCTGGATTCACAGAGTGTGTGTGTGTTTTAGTGAAATGAGCTCAGCGTCTTGAAATGCAAATGAGGAAAAAACATTTTAGCTGCAGGGGAAAATTAACTGCAGGAGAGACAGGAAGAGGAAAGGAGACAGAAAACACTGACGGGTGAATTCACAAAGAAGGGTTCGCTAACGCTGATAGAATCACAAACTCTGCAAATCGCCTCAAGATCTGATTTATAAAAGATAATGCAATCATGATATTACAAGGAAAAGACGCCCGTAAGGTTTTGCATCTGAATGAAATGTACCCCTCCTTACGCGTCCAATTATACTCTAAGGACACAGTCGGCAGAACAATAGCCGCTTTCACACCGCAGGACTTGCCGTACTTTAGGGCACTAAAGTACCACGGCACTGAATCCGCCAGGGGGCTAGTGCCAATCGCATTCACACCGCAGTACTTTCCCTGAGGCAAGATTACGCTGACGTCACTTCGTCTTCTTCTTCTCTGGGTTTACTGTCAGGCCGCAAAACCACTTCACGGCGAGTTTTAAAAAAAACGAGAGAAGAAGAACTACACGGGGGAGGGGGTATAAAGCCCACCCGCTGTACATGAGGCGTTTGTTTACTTTCCGACCTCAGACATGATGGAGTTCACTGAGCTTGTTGTCTTTGTGCTCATGTTATACAGCTTTGTAACTGGGTTATTGCAGCCAACTAGGGATTTGACCCACTCGTCGGATGCTCAGAGTCTAACGGGGCGTGGTTTTGCAATTCGCCCAGCCAATAGCAATAGAATAGAAATTGTCACTCTTTTATCACCAGGTTCGTACCACCTCTCTAGCAGGGACTGAAAATGGCCAAAAGAGTTCCCGGCGCTGAGTAGTCCCGGCGGTGTGAACGCGACATTATTGGTACTAACGGAACTAAAGAACCAAAGTACCAGGGAAAGTCCCGCGGTGTGAATGCGGCTAATGTCAGAGCGTTTCAGGTTCCGATGAGGTTCTGATGAATTCCTTCAAACCTCCAAGGCGACAAAAAATGAATGCAATAAACAACAAAGACACAAATACAAAATACAAATGCAGACATGTTTGCTTCCAACCAGCCGAACCACTCTAAGTGCTTGTGCATTATTATGGGCTAAAGTGCATCAATGTATTTGTATTTATGTTGAAATGCAAGCTAAACATGTGGGTTTTCAGTTGGCGATGGACGATGTGTTTGATGTTCTGATCAAAGTGTATTTTCTTATAGTATCTATTGCACATCTGTCCGTCCTGGGAGAGCGGCCCCTCCTCTGGTGCTCTCCTGCTGGATACAGTCAGATTTCAGAAAGTGCTGTGTGGGAGAATCACAAAGTGGTGTCTCAGTGAGGAGGATAGAGATGGATCAGCTCTCTGAGGTCGGTGAATCGTTCAGAATCAGCAGCTCGTTCGTCTCCATCCAGTTCAGTGACGTCTCATCAGACCTGAAAAACACACAGGTCCATCTTTATCCACCCAGCAGTACAACCATGTCTTAAAACAACATCATCTGAAACAGAAAAGGTGGAAAACGTGTTTCTTTCTCTCATTCAGAAAGCTACATTTAAACACACACAGAAATGTAAAAGGTTAAATGTTGGAGATGAATCCAGCTCTGATAACATCTGTGGGTTTCCTCCCACACTGAACAAATGACTTCAATAACAAGGGTTTCATCAGAGCTGCAGGAACAAAAGGTCACGGTGAATATTTCATGATCACAACAGAACCTGTAATTGATGTAGAACTGCGGGAGGAATATATATTTTTTTAGAATAGAAGAAGAAGAAGACATGTTTTAATGAGACTTCATGTTATTATCTTGTGTTCATTGTCCTCCATTAAACAGATGAAACCTGCAGACTGAGAGGATTAAACAGTTTTTTAATCTGCTGTTTTCCTACATTAAGTGATTAATTAAAGCTGAATCTTGTTGTAAGACATGTCACGTTCACGGGGTCTGGATATTCCATGTTCACTTAATAGAAAATAAGCTCAAACAGTCGAGGTTAAATGCAAACTGATATAATTGTGAGTTGATCAAAATAAAGCGGACATTTCTTTGGGATTTCAGAATTTCACGGGACTTTCTATCAGCACTATACAAACAATAATACAAATAATATCTGTTATTTATTATTTTAACCGACGTACCACAATTTTATTGGCTTGGTTGAGCAGCCTGTTTTTATTTGTCATCGCGAATGATCGTTGCTTGCTAGCGAGCTAACTGTGGCTATCATAAACTCCTTTGAGG
>NW_027639460.1:0-37500 GCF_949606895.1 Notothenia rossii | reverse complement strand
CGTGTTCACCAACGCGATTGTGTCACACAGAACGATTTTAAAAGCAATGTATTTCTATTGGTATGTTTCGTGCCTGCACCACGTCTTTTCGTCCGGTCCGGTCTTGGAATACCAGAAGCTGTGTGGTTCATAAAAACATTTTCTAACTCAAAATCTAACCCTATCCCTTTTATTTTAAATGTTATAATGTCGGAGTTTTTTTGCCGTCCGCGAGGAAAAGAAATGGCTCAGAGACTCAGAATACTGAAATCTGTATTTTTTTGTGTGTTTTGTTTTGTTTTGATTTGGTGCAGGCACGAAACATACTACCAATAGAAATACATTGCTTCTAAAATCGTTCTGTGTCAGAATACTGAAATCTGTATTTTTGAAATCTGTTTTTCCTTCTAATGTGTTTTTAATTACGTTGCTTTTAAAATCGTTCTGTGTGACACGAAAAAAATGGCGAAATCATGTCGGTGAACACGAATCGATAGATTAATTTCGTGACTGTAACACTAACGATTAGGAAAAAGGCAATATTTTAGTGAATGCAAGTTTAGTTTGTCATTACTGTCATAGGTTTATGAACAAATACCTGCAGAATTAATTAAATTATAGCAACCTTTGTTAGTTTAGTGTTAATTTGCTCATGTTAGCATGCTAACACGCTAACACGATAAACTTAGTAAGTTATCATGGTCAATATTTTAGCATGCTAGCATTTAGCCCAAAGCACCTCCAGACCGTCATTATGATCACTGGAGTCCTGATGGTAGCATGTGGCTAAACAGTTGCTCATTAAGCATTAACAAAACTACTCATTTAACTGTGTGTGTGTGTGTGTGTGTGTGTGTGTGTGTGTGTGTGTGTGTGTGTGTGTGTGTGTGAGAGAGTGAGTCTCTAATCTGCCCTCCAGCTGCTAATAACCTCAGCTAATGAAGGGACATTTAACACACACGCACACACACACACACACACACACACACACACACACACACACACACGCACACACACACCCACCCACACTCTGTCAGCAGGTTAATTGTGTCATTAATCAGACAGAGGTTAAAGAGGGGACACGAGAACACGCACAACCTCTAACTGAGTGTGTGAGCGGAAAGTTCATGCTGAATTTATATGAATCATACAAAGTCTAATGTTTACAATTATTTGGATTATCATTGGTGTATTATATATTATATTGTGTTTACAAAATGGTCAAGCGTCCAACACACACCATCAAAACATTTAATGTCTTCATAAAAACATGAAAAATTAACTAAACTCCTGGAAATGCAACAGAGAAAATAAAAAGACTACATTGCATAATAAAACTGTTAAAAGTATCCAAACAACAATATACCAGATTCAATGAATTTATAATACAACTCTCTGTATATACATTTCATTCATGTAAATGGTGTGTAATATATAATAAAAAAACGGCCAAAAAACGTAATAATATAATGTTTGTTCCTGTTGTATAAGGTTCACATAATCATACCTCTACCTATTGCATATCCCTTATTCCCATAACCACTATATACTGTCATATTTGACTTTCTTCTATTCTAATTTAACACATACTCATATTTCAAAATGACGAATAAATAAACGTTGTCTTTAAAAATGGCAGGTGAGTCTCCTGAGGGATGTTATGTTGTGCCTTCCTGTGCAGGCGCTGACAGTTAAACATGTCCATCCATAATGACTGAGAGAGTAATACATTGTTTTATGTCCACTAAACTGGATTACTGCAATGCTCTCACTGGAGTAAGCAAGGATTCCCTGTCTCGCCTACAGCTGGTCCAGAATGCTGCTGCACGCCTCCTTAGAAGGACAGGCAGGCGTGAACATATTACGCCTGTACTCGCCTCGTTACACTGGCAACCAGTCAGTTTTAGAATACCATTTAAAATGTTATTGTTTGCATACTGTTAGAAATTAAAATCACTGTTTTAATGGGGAAATGTAGTTTAAACATGCTGTCAGTTTTAATGCTTTTTATTCTGAAAGTCCTTCATCTACGGTTAGCATTTAGCATGTGGCTAATATACGATTTCCTAAAGAAGTGAATTTAGTAGCGAAATGATATGGAGTGGTGCAAACCGAAGCCTACTGATTTAACACTACAACTATAGATGTCGAGATACTACCATGCTGAATATTAAATGAAGGTACAGTTTATTTGAATACATTATTGTTTACAGACGAGAGTAGCATGTGACAACATCCGGAATGACCGGAAACCAAACGAGCCGAGAAGTATTTTTTAGAGTATTGATTACAGCGTTTAGAATGTGTTAAATGAAAAGTGATGAAAGAGAATATGAGGACAAAAGGCGTGTTAAGCATATATTGAATGTGAAAAGAACCAATCCTCTGTTTAAATGCAACAACGGACATTGGAGACGAGGCGAGCCGGCTGGCGGGGAGGAGCCAGCCGAGGATATATAAAGGCACCGGAGGAGAGATCCTTTCTCTTCTCTTCCCTAACGAGGAGCGGATCACAGCTGTTTGTCTGATTGAACAATATCATGCTTGTGATCAACCCGCGCCTTTTTTAATTAAAGTACCCAATTGAACTTTCACAGAGACTCCATTTAGTCTCCTTTTAAAGCTTCTCTCCTGGACGGGAGAATAACGAACACAGTTTACAATCCAGAGCCCTAAACGGTTTAGCCCCACCGTACCTGGCAGATCTTTTAAAACCATACACACGGTCACTGAGGTCGGCTGACAGATTCCTTCTGGCCGTCCCTAAATCAAGGTTAGAGCAGCGAGGAGACAGAGCCTTTGCTGTTGCAGCTCCAAAATTATGGAACGAATTGCCCCTCCAGGTTAGACTTGCTCCAACTCTGCCTGTTTTTAAAAACTCACTTCTTCGCCCTTGCATTTACAGAACAGGTGACACTGTTAAATGTGGGTTTTTATCTTAGTGTCTTGTATTCTTTTTACGTCATGTAGTAGGAGAGTTTTTCAGTCTGTGGTTTCTGATCTGGTTTCAGTGTCTCGTGTTTTACGTTTGTTTCATGTCCTGTCTGTTTTTTATGTTTGTATACAGTTGTTGATGTACAGCACTCTGTTGTTTTAAATGTGCTATAGAAATAAAGTGGATTGGATTGGATAACATGTTGGAAACTGTTTATCAGATAATCTGCATCCTCGGTCTCTGCTTTCTCTCAGTCTGGGTTTGTCTCTGCTTCCTTTGAGGCTCCTCTGTGGGGGTCAAAGGTCACAGAAAAGAGTTTGTCCGCTGATCTCCGACCTCCTCTTCCCTCTGCGGGTTATTACGTCTCCATAAAATTAAAAACCCTCTCAAGGAAGAGTTTTTTTCTTCTTCTTCTGTCCTCCTTTAACTGCTCCCTGTTCACCCTCCATCCAGAATAGATCGACCTGGTTTCTGAAACGAGGTCAACCTATTCTTCAGAGAGAATAACGTCCAGGAGATTTTATTTTGAAAGTCTCAGAGGATAATAATGGAAGTGATGAAGATGCTTAGTGATAAATCATCATGTGGTGCGATTAATTTATAAGCAATTATATTTAAAAAAGGTCTTAATTTGATGAAAAAATACCCATGTTTCATTATTTTTCTGGCTAACCATCGTTTTTAATCATTCACAAAATAAGATCGCCATTTATTATTTAAGAAAATGGCCTCAAGGGTGGGAGTAACAACACATAATTGGAAATAAATGAAAGTTATTACTTACAAATTAAAATCTGAGTGATGAAAATCCTGATGAATTGTATGAAGGGGATGGTCTACTAATTTAATTGACTTGTTAACTAGAAAGCTAACACTCACTAGCTAGTTTGAAAGATAGGTTGCTAACGTAGGCTAGCTAACTTGTTAACTAGAAAGCTAACACTCACTAGCTAGTTTGAAAGATAGGTTGCTAACGTAGGCTCGCTACTTGTTAACTAGAAAGCTATCACTCACTAGCCAGTTTGAAAGATAGGTTGCTAACGTAGGCTAGCTAACTTGTTAACTACAAAGCTATCACTCACTAGCCAGTTTGAAAGATAGGTTGCTAACGTAGGCTAGCTAACTTGTTAACTAGAAAGCTAACACTCACTAGCCAGTTTGAAAGATAGGTTGCTAACATAGGCTAGCTAACTTGTTAACTAGAAAGCTAACACTCACTAGCCAGTTTGAAAGATAGGTTGCTAACGTAGGCTAGCTAACTTGTTAACTACAAAGCTATCACTCACTAGCCAGTTTGAAAGATAGGTTGCTAACGTAGGCTAGCTAACTTGTTAACTAGAAAGCTAACACTCACTAGCCAGTTTGAAAGATACGTTGCTAACATAGGCTAGCTAGCTTGTTAAAAAGAAAGCTATCAACAGCTAGCTAGTTTGATAGATAGGTCGCCTATAGCTAAAGTAAGCAGGCTACTTGTCAAGTAGATAGCTAACGTTTGCTAGCCAGATGTAGCTGTGAAATGTCACCATTCACTTTATGTTCATGATAAACTGTTCATATGTACATCTGTTTAGAGTCCTCATATCCAAACATGTATATATATCATAACAGTAGAGTACAGTATTTATTAATTGCACATATTTGTGTTTTTCTTGTTCTATTTTAAATGTAGAGAATTTGCTCATTCCTGCAATTTACCTCACATTTATGTTAAGTTTGTGGATTTTTTTTGCCGAAACATAACTGCTATTGTGAATAATGACAAATAAAGCCTTTGAATTTCCCCAAATATTTCGACTCCTGCTCTGATTTTGTTACGACCCCGTGCAGCAAATGTTCCTGCACATTTCAGGGAGAGGCTGCATGTGTGAAAGGAGCTTTTTATATATATGTGTTTCTGTGTGTGTGTGTGTGTGTGTGTGTGTGTGTGTGTGTGTGTGTGTGTGTGTGTGTCTGTATGTCTTACTCTCCAGAGAGAATAACATGTCTCCTGACCAAAGCTGTCGCTCAGCCAAACAACTAATTAACCTCTCTCTCTTTTCTCTATATCAATCTGTGTTCTTCTCTCTATTTAATTTTCTCCCTCAGTTTCTCTCACACACACACACACACACACACACACACACACACACACACACACACACACACACACACACACACACACACACACACACACACACAGACCTTGGCTGGACTGTCAATCATCCCTGCTGTGCAGCTGGTTTCCGTGGAAACGGGAGGAAGCAGCAGTGTGTGTGATGGAGAAACAAACAGCAGAGAGCCAGAGCTGTGAAAATGAACAGAGAGACAACATCAACCTCACAAAGGCACTGCAATAAGAATATTATAATATAACATTTAAAGTTAAAGAATCAGACTTATCGTATTACTATTTTTTCCGCCTTTCCCCCCCTCCCGGTCCTAGCTAGTAAATTAAATAACTAACTAAATAAATAGATACATGTATAGGTAAAAGTAAATTAATGTAGAAGATAATATTAAAAGAAAATTAATAGATAAGGGAATAAAGAATAGTAACAGTAATACATGTACCCATATACTCACATATGTATACCCACATATACACATACACGTACATGTGTGTACATGTACAGATTACAGGTTAAAGAATCCTAAATGAATGTATAATAATGTCATGTTATTCATGTTATAAAGTCATTTCACATGATATAGTGTATTTCTTCACTATGCTTCACACACCTGGCTTGTGAAGGTAGGATTAGAGGTTTAAAGAATCAATACATCCACATCCAGAAGCTGTCTCTGTGTGACAGGATATCATCAGTCTGAGGATTCTTCAGATCAAGAAAATTGATTGTCTCCAAGAAGATTTATTACGTCCTCTGATTCAATCTGTTTCTTTGAATCTCCTCAGAACCAGACAAATATATGGTTTGAAAATATAAATCGTTATTTTTATGACAGAGAAGTTAATATTTGAAGTATTTAGAAATACTGGAGATACATATAGTCCCGTTCACAACAACCATGTCTTTCTCCCCCCTTACACTGATGGGGCCTTCTCTATGTGGCAGAGATTAGGTCTTATCGGAGTAAGGGACCTTTACATTAACAATGTTTTCGGTAGCTTTTGCCAACTCTCTGACAAATGTTGCCTTCCGGGCTCTCATCTATTTCGCTACTTCCAGGTCCGAAACTGGGTTAAACTAAACAACCCTTCCTTCCCCAATATCCCTCCGGATTCAATAATTGACTCAATTCTGGACACTCTAACAACCGAAAAAGGTTTGGTTTCAAGAATTTACAATTCCGTCTCCCGTCTCACAGAAACACCGATTGGTAAAATCTAACAAGATTGGGAAGAGGAACTAGTCCAAGCTATAGATGATGAGGTCTGGGATGGCGCATTAGCGAGAGTGAACACTAGTACGTCCTGTGCCAGGCTCAATCTTATACAACTAAAAGTCGTCCACCGTATCGATTACACCAACTCTAAACCCAAGTGTTACGGATACCTGTAACAGATGCCACACGTCACCAGCAAACATGACTCATATGTTTTGGTCTTGTCCTCGCCTACAGGGATACTGGACAAGCATTTTCAAACACCTTACTGAGGTAAAAACGTTTTTTTTTTGTTCTGAGAAAAAAGTCAGAATTCTGACTTTTTTCTCAGAACAAAAAAACCCCGTTTTTTTTTCAAATCCTCCCAAAAAAAAAAAAAATGTGGCCCTAATCCTCTTCCGTATTAAAGTATTTTGGTCTTCAATATTACATTTTTCTCTCTGGACATTTTTGGACTTTATTCTAGAACATTATGACTATATTCTGGAAATGTTATTATTCCATACAGCACATCTTTTTCGTATTTTAATGATAAACAGTCCTGATTATGGAGTCAAAATATCACAACTTTATTCTGAAAATATGAACAACTTTTTCTTGAATATTTCATCTCTAAGTCAAACATGACTCACATCATTTTTGATTATTTTATTCTTAAATCTAACCAGTCAAACGTCAGTTAATCATTAATCTAATTGGTTGATGAAGGGCTCCTCTGTGACAACGTTGACCCCCTGGTGACCTATGACCCTGCTGGTCAGCTGGTGAAGCAGCAGATTAATTAACCGGTGTTAACTTATTGATTTACGCTTCCTTTGTGATTGTTTTTGGAACGGCTGCAGAACGAATGAGACGACATCATTAGGCTGAGACAGCAGACTTTCTGCACGGTCAGCAAATATCAGACCCATTAAAGGGACATTACACCCAATAAGCGCACTTAAAAAAATTGTGAACAAAATATAATCGCTCTCTAAAAAAGTGTTAAAGAGCTCTCTCACACACACACACCCCCCCCCCCCCACCCCCCCCCCCCCACACACACACACACACACACACACACACACACACACAGTCTGAGCAGGAAATGAAGTCTGCTGATGGGGACGATATCTGACAGACAGTTTTAGATTTCCGCTGAAACACAAACACTTTTTTACAGTTTAAGACGTTGAGACGGAACAGGAAACTCACCCTGTGTGTGTGTGTGTGTGTGTGTGTGTGTGTGTGTGTGTGTGTGTGTGTGTCTGTGTGTGTGTGTGTGTGTGTGTTTGTGTGTGTGTGTGTGTGGGGAAGGGGGATCGGTGTGTGTGTGTGTGTGTGTGTGTGTGTGTGTGTGTGTGTGTGTGTGTGTGTGTGTGTGTGTGTGACTTAATCTTATGTGCAAGGAAATTTTAGGGTTAGGGTAACTGTTGAGTAGAATTGTACCACTTCCCGTTCCCTCATCTGGAAGCCAATGGTCTTTTGAATGTGCTCTTGCCTGAAATAAGGTCTAACTCAAGCTGAAGAGACTTTAACATTTTTTACACCCCCATTGGTTTAAAACGCCGGTTGCTAACAAGTGTCTAAATGAGATGTCTAAATATCATCACGACCAACATGGCCGGAAGTCATGTGACCGTGCTGTAGTTCCTTGATAGCCCAATGTTAGCTTTTGTCTTAAAAAATCATAGAGTGGTGTTAATATGTGGAGATAATGCTGGTGAATATTAATGAAGGTCCTAACAGGGGCAGTAGCACAGGTGTGTGTGTGTGTGTGTGGGGGGGTGTGTGTGTGTGTGTGTGTGTGTGTGTGTGTGTGTGTGTGTGTGTGTGTGTGTGTGTGTGTGTGTGTGTGTGTGTGTTTGTGTGTGTTTAAGAGAGCGATGAATCGCCCTGCGGCCATGTAGGAAGATGAGGGAGGTTCATTTGTTTTGTCAGACTGAGCAGCCTGCAGTCATGTGAAGGTGGAAGTTTGTGTGTGTGTGCATGTGCGTGTGCGTGTGTGTGTGTGTGTCTGTGTGTGTGTGTATGTGTGTGTGTGTGTGCGTGTGCGTGTGCGTGTGTGTGTGTGTGTGCGTGTGTGTGTGTGTGTGTGTATGTGTGTGAATCATGCAAACTCCCCTGGTGTTTGACGCTTCTTCGTCTCCGCTTCTGATTCAAATTCAGTTTAAAAATACAGCTGATTTGACTGAAACAGAGAACGGAGCAGGCTCTAAGTCACTGTTATAATAGGTTACTTACATGTTATATATAATTCATAATGTGGAACCTAAATGATTTAATTTCACCCCCACTCCACATGAATAAGGCAAATGCTCCACTTAAGCCGTTAACAGTGAAATTATTTATATAAGAATCAACGTTCATTCTTCACCAGGTGAAAAATAACTCAACGACCACTTACCAGCTTCTAATGGTGATGAGCAGTGCGACTGCGTAGAAACCTCTGAAGAAAGCTTGAAATGTGACTTTTGACTTCCTATTCTTTTGGCAAATATATGCCAAAAATATCCGAATGTGCCTCCAGTCATATTTTGCAGGTTGCTAACCGTCTTTTTTAATTCTACTGTTGCACAGTATATGCAAGAGGGTCAAAGAAACAGCACATGTTGTGTAAGGGCAACTTTAGTACATAATACAAGAACAATATAATAGTGTGTAATTCAGTTTTAAATGTCAATACATCACATGGTACCCTGAAAGCTGTTCACCAGGTAAAACAAACTATTATTAAGAAAAGGTAAATGGATTTATTCTTAGCGTTTGTTAGCTTGTTAGCTTATGGCAGAAATTCTTCTTCTTTGGATATTTTGCCAGTCAACCAGCAGCTTCAGGTGCATCGACTGAATGGAAGATTTAAAGGGGTCAGAGATAAACTCCCTCTGAAGGAAATACAGGGATTTTAGCCATTGACATCCACAGAAACACAGCACAATACAGGGAAGGGAAAACCACAAAAAGTATACTATATAGCGCCTCTCCAATCATGTTTTCCCATTTTAAATGTAAATAACAATTTGTTTTGGTGTCTGCGTTATTCCGTTGTTATGTCTGTTAAAATAGATATTATTGCAGAAGAGTAACAGCTGATGGGTGTATTTTTACGTTTGCTGTGATCACCCTGAGAGACAGCTGCAAGCCGGGGGCTGCAGATATTCCTCTCTTCTGATGAAGACCTCCCCTCAGCTTTCTTTACTCCGTTTGTTTACGCAGCGAGACATCATGTAGGCGGCAGCGTGGGCGTGTTGGTGCTGTTTAGCCTGCAGTGTGTGTGTGTGTGTGTGTGAGTGTGTGTGTGTTTGTGTGCGTGTGCAGACAGTCAAAGCTTTCTGTCTCACATGAAGTTGTTTTATATTGATTTCAGTCAAAGACACTACGGTCAAAGATATGACGACAAATAGTCTGAAGAGGACAAACACCAAGTGCTTTTCTTTGCTGAAAATAAGCTAAAATAAGACGTACTTTTTTTTTAATCCCACAAGGGCAATGACGGTACTAACACGCATGTTGCATGTTTTGTTCTGTTGCTGAGGAGCAGTCGGAGGTCTGACTCCTTGCTCAGGACCACGTCTTTTTTGTGTTTGGTCCGTACCAGGACTCGAACAAGTGACGCTCGGGTCACCAAGCCAAATCTTTCCCTTGCAGCCACATAGGAATAGAGTTTTTATAAATAAATAACTGATCCCTGGAGGACAGTCCCACACAAACACACAGGTCTCGGTTGACGCTGGTGTTTGCCTCCTTTCTGTTTCCACTGGAGGACCTCAGGGAGGGGAGTGGAACAACAGAGTCAGAGGAGACAGGAGAAGAAGATCGTGAAGACTGCGCGATGTGTCGAAATGCTGTTTCTTATCATGTGCAGTTTATATACAAACACATTCTTGCATTTCACACAATGAAGTTTTATGTGTTTTCTTCTCTGATCAGCCTCTTACTGACTATTTAGTTAATGTTCTGTAACACATGCAACTTGTATTATATATACACATCATAATATATTCAAGTAAAACTACAATTACTGATTTTAAAGACCAGTCAAATAGGTACAAGTACACAATAAATGGCTCTTATCAAAGTAGCAAAATTGACTTCTATCCTGATTCTCTGATCAGATTTTACGGCATCAATGTTGTGTTCCTTCATTTCTAAAACGCTTAACAATCTGTTCATCTGAGTGGGAAAACGGACAGATGTAGGAACATGAAAGAGACAAATAAAATCTGAGTTGAATCTATAAAAAGCGGATCTATTTGATGTCATATTGAGAATCCAGATGCTGTGGAAGGATCCAGAATCTGTAAAGCTGCTGTCCGTCCGTCCAGCTGTTTCATCTTCTGCCAGGACGCTTCAAAGACCTCTTTATGATCGGGAAATATCAGCGTCCCACCTTCTTCTTCTTCTACTCCTTTTTAGTCTTCCACTTCTTCTTCTTCTTCTTCTGTTCAGCTTCTTTGTGTGATTGATTTGATGAGAATAGCCTCGCTATTCTTCATCTTTGTTGTGTCTCGTCAGATTTGTTAGTATTATTTCTCTGTTTAGTTAATATCGTCGAGTCCGCGTCTGCTAACCCTTTTTTGTTGTGTGTCATTTCCTGTTTTACTTTGATAATCTCCTCTCTCATTTCAGGTAGTTCAACTCCTACCCATGTGTGACTGTTCACTGACCTGATTACCTGCTGCCCCACCCTTATTGTTTGCACCTGTAGAGTCCCTTGTGTGTGTATTTATTCTGTGTTTTCTCTGTGCCAAGTGCCAGATCGTTTCGACCCTTATGCCAGCCAGTTGTCCCTTGCAGCGTGTGTGTGTGTGTGTGTGTGTGTGTGTGTGTGTGTGTGTGTGTGTGTGTGTGTGTGTGTGTGTGTGTGTGTACAGTGAATTTAAGTTAGTTTTTTGTAAAGTCGTTTTTTGGAGTCCTTGCTTTACATGAGTGTTTGTATTGCGTTGCTTATCACTTTAAAGGGCACATGTCATGCTTTTCTGGTTATCACCCGTCCCGTTGTGTATTATGAAGGTTTTTCTGCATGTAAACGGTCTGCAGAGTCACAAACCCTCAAAGTACACCCTGTAGTGAGTAAAACTCTAACACAGAGAATACCTGTCTATGCTGCCCCAGAACGCCTCGTTAGACATTTCTCATTTTCCATTTCTCATTTTCCATTGTTTGCTTCCTGGGTTCTGTGACGTGTGAACACCCAAATCAACAACAAATGACTGTATTGGCCCAAATGGACCAATCCTTGGAGCACCTCACTCACCAGGATCCCATACTTGACGACCTTGAGACCTCAGAAATCGGGAGCATTTCAAAATGCAAAATGGGAGGGGGGGGGGGGGGGGGTGCTAGTGGATCGCCGGAGCTGTTAGAACTACAATATAAGCATGTTAATGTTAATCTAAGTGCAATGCCTTGCGGCCTGTAGCACCATCCTTGATGGAGCATATGTGTGGGCAGGCAAGGAGTGAGCAGAGAGTAGAGTAGTTGTCGATTTTTGTTCTGTTTTCTGTGACTATCTGCCTCACCCTTTCAGACGTTCAGTTGCGCGCGCTACTAAAGAGACGTGTTACCATGGAAACCAAACAATGGTGTAGCTGTATTAAAGTCCGAGTGGAAACAGTCCTGAGTAAATCGGATTTTGTCAGAAATCGGGAGAAATGCGGGAGAAATATGACCCCGGGAGGAAACCGGGAGAGGGCAATGAAATTGGGAGTCTCCCGCAAAAATCGGGAGGGTTGACAAGTATGCCAGGATCCCTTGGCTAACTAACAGGGAGTCCCCATTGACTTGCATAGAGCTCCCTGAACGCTGGTAATAGACGAGTTGGGATGGCGGAGAAATGCTCTCCGGAGACCCATTCTCACAGCGTTATAAACCTTTTTCTAAGAGTGTGTGAGTAGAAGAAGAAGAAGAAGATTTTTACGACTGGGGCACACACGAAAATGATAAGACCAAAATGCACGACTCCAGACAAAAGATGATTAAAAAAAGGAATTTACTGAAAGGTCCCGTGTCATGGCCATTTCTATTGATCATATTTCAGCATCTCTGTATATGTATTCACTCTCTGTCCTAAACGGCTTGTTGGAGCTCACCTCTTCAATCTGGCTTTTAATGTGTGATTGTTTTTGTATTATTTGACTTTAACTTGAACTATATATTTGTTTGTTGTTCCTTTCTTTTCTTTTCACTATATCTGTAAAGCGTCTTTGAGCACCTTTTTATAAGTGTTGTGTATTATTGATATTAATCCTACTCCTTTTATTTAGTCTTCTTCTTCTTCTTCTTCTTCTTCTCTGTGTGTGTTTTGCTGATTGATTTGTTGAAAGCCTCGCTGTCCTTCCTTCCTTTCTTTCTTCTTCTTCCCTGCAGCTGCTGATCGTTCAGCCTCTCGTTTTGCTCTAAATAAAGTTGTGTGAGTTTGAACAGCAGCAGGTCAGCAGAGGGGTCGGAGGTTAAAAGCTTCATGGAGGATGTTTTGTGACTCGTCTGCAATCTGAAAATAAATCCTCTTCTTCTGCTGCGTCTCCCATCAGCTGCACACACTCACATGTTAAAAGCCCCTTCTCCTTCTTCTTCTTCTAGTATTTTATTCATAGTAAAGGGTTATGAAATCAATCAGCCAGCAGGTACAGAAACATGTTCTTTGAATTTCAATTGGGAATCAATGTCCGTGTACAGAGTGAGGTGCTTTTTATCGTATTTCAGCTGTGAGACGCAGGGTGTGAGCAAGAAGAAGAAAAGCAGACATCGATTCCTGTTGAAACTCAATATGTTCGCTGGCTGATTGATAACACTTTACAAATAAATATAAAATCTCTCTACAACGAGCTAGTTTTCAAAATACAGCCACTGTTTCCAAAGATATATATTTATTTTCACCTACAATGAAACTGCCCTGTCCAAAAGCAAAAGGCAAAAAGGGTATAATAATGTGTTCTATAGGTTTGTGTGCATGTCAATGGTCTGCAGAGGCTAGAATCTGTTCCCTCCTAAGGGAGTTTCTCTTTGAACTCAAACTCGAATCTGTAAAAAGTCAAGCAGAAGAGCTCAGACTATATTCTTCATAACGGTTTAATCGCTTTAGACTTTGACTGCAGTTCAAACATCAGCTTCATCGTTCTTCCAATGAAAAAAAAAATTCGAAAATATGTTAAAACAAAAAATAGTGACACACACACACACACACACACACACACACACACACACACACACACACACACACACACACACACACACACACACACACACACACACACACACACACACACAGCTGCAGCAGTGTGTGAAGGGCAGCAGGGACTTACTGTATCTGAAGGTGTTAAAGGAGGCAAGCAAATGGCTGCAGATTGTGTGTGTGTGTGTGTGTGTGTGTGTGTGTGTGTGTGTGTGTGTGTGTGTGTGTGTGTGTGTGGTTAAGGGCACCCTCAAGAATTTTCTGTTTCCTGTGTGTAACACTGCAGTGATTTATTCCTCTGTTCGCTCTGAGCTGACAGCCTGATCCAGTACGTGTGTGTTTGTGTGTGTGTGTGTGTGTGTGTGTGTGTGTGTGTGTGTGTGTGTGTGTGTGTGTGTGTGTGTTAGTGTGTGTGTGTCCCTGCAGAGTCAGTCTGTCGTCCTTTTTGCAGCCAAACCTGCAGCTAGGATGGAAAAATCCTGGAAAAAATGAAAAATACTATCTCAGAGCAGAGCAGCTGCATTCAGGTTCAAGGGAAAACAGAAGTGTGCAGAAACTGTACAAAATATCTACATATGTATTATATAATTATTTCATTATAGAGATATTACTATAATAAAAAAAGAAGCTATTTGCTGGTTTGCCAACATTACCAGCTGTTTTGACATCATTTTGGGTCTTTCTTTGACCATTTTCGTTTGGATGGATTGAGATGAATGTCATTCACGTTCCCCTCAGGATTATTCGAATAAAATATCAGAGAGAAATTCCTCTTTTATGAGAAACAACAACAAAAGCTGAGCCAGACTGGACCAAACGTTATCAAAACTGTAACTTAATTGGTGTGATTGATATAATCACAAAGTAAACAAGTAAAATTGGATCAGAAGTCATAATATTTGTTCAACCATCAATCTGGATGTGTATAAACCTGAAATAAAAACACAATTAACTTGTCTGTTTGGAGAGAAATGTGGAGAATGGCTCTTTTTCCTGCATATGTGTGTGTGTGTGTGTGTGTGTGTGTGTGTGTGTGTGTGTGTGTGTGTGTGTGTGTGTGTGTGTGTGTGTGTGTGTGTGTGTGTGTGTGTAGGTTAATGCAGTTCTTATCAGCATATCTGTCAGCTGTCGACCCTCATTATGTAAATTATCACAGAGATGGTGACTAATGGCCCCTGAGACACACACACACACACACACACACACACACACACACACACACACACACACACACACACACACACACACACACACACACACACACACGTAAAAATAGAGGCAATAATTCAACGCTAGATTAAAGGACCAGTGTAATCCCTGATAAATCACCATATTTTTGATTTATTTTTACATTTGCAGTGAGCACATGACTGGCTACGTGGCTATATAGAGGAGGGGGGAGGAAGAGGAGGAGGTGAGGGGGAGACTGAGCAGCTCTGCAGTCGTCTGAGTGAAATAGATGAGGAGGCTGAACAGTGTGTTAGTGTGCAGACGGACTGAACAGACCTCTGAGTGTTGACGGCATGGAAATGAATCCCAGGAGAGATCACGCACACACACACACACACACACACACACACACACACACACACACACACACACACACACACACACACACACACACACACACACACACACACACACACACACACACACACACACACACACACACACACACACACACACACACACACAGCGTCAGCACTTCCCTGTATAGTGAACACATTCATCACATCGTTGTCAGTTACTTTATATTCATTATTAACACATACAGAGAAATACGCTGAATTCGACAGATGGAAACACGAGTTTGATTTCCTCTAACGTTGAATGATGTGTTTGAGGTGTGAGTGACAATTTGTCAGATTAGTCTTTCCTCTGTTACACCTCTGGATTCACACTGGAAAACCTTAACTTTTGGAGGAATTTCAGTTTTTTACGAAAGCAATGGATGCTGGGACTTTAGAGGGATTTCTAAAAACAAATGTATCTTTAATTCAGCTTTATTCTGACTAAATTGTGTGTGTGTGTGTGTGTGTGTGTGTGTGTGTGTGTGTGTGTGTGTGTGTGTGTGTGTGTGTTTGTGAACTCTCTCTGAACCGTCTGAACATCAACATGAAGATTTGTGGTTGCACTAATTACAGCCATTAGTCTTTTTTTCTGAAAATAAAGTGGACCATAAAACATGTAAAAAACTTAGATTTTAAAACCGCAGAGACGCAAACAGAGACAACGAGAGACGCCACGAAATGAGAGACAGATAAAGACAGTGAGAAGTAATTTGGGAAAAGACACAAAAAGAGGCGGGAACAAATACAAGAGACAACAAGACGCAACCAGAGTCAACAAGATGCAACCAGGGTCAACAAGATGCAACCAGGGTTAACACGATTCAACCAGAGTCAATAAGATGCAACCAGAGTCAACAAGATGCAACCAGGGTTAACACGATGCAACCAGGGTTAACACGATGCAACCAGGGTCAACAAGATTCAACCAGAGTCAACAAGATGCAACCAGGGTCAACAAGATGCATCCAGAGTCAACAAGATGCAACCAGAGTCAACCAGATGCAACCAGGGTCAACAAGATGCATCCAGAGTCAACAAGATGCAACCAGAGTCAACCAGATGCAACCAGGGTCAACAAGATGCAACCAGAGTCAACAAGATGCAACCAGGGTCAACAAGATGCAACCAGGGTCAACAAGATGCAACCAGGGTCAACAAGATTCAACCAGAGTCAATAAGATGCAACCAGAGTCAATAAGATGCAACCAGAGTCAACAAGATGCAACCAGGGTCAACAAGATTCAACCAGAGTCAATAAGATGCAACCAGAGTCAATAAGATGCAACCAAAGTCAACAAGATGCAACCAGGGTCAACAAGATTCAACCAGAGTCAATAAGATGCAACCAGAGTCAATAAGATGCAACCAGAGTCAACAAGATGCAACCAGGGTTAACACGATGCAACCAGGGTTAACACGATGCAACCAGGGTCAACAAGATTCAACCAGAGTCAACAAGATGCAACCAGGGTCAACAAGATGCATCCAGAGTCAACAAGATGCAACCAGAGTCAACCAGATGCAACCAGGGTCAACAAGATGCATCCAGAGTCAATAAGATGCAACCAGAGTCAACCAGATGCAACCAGGGTCAACAAGATGCAACCAGAGTCAACAAGATGCAACCAGGGTCAACAAGATGCAACCAAAGTCAACAAGATGCAACCAGGGTCAACAAGATGCAACCAGAGTCAACAAGATGCAACCAGTGTCAACAAGATGCAACCAGAGTCAATAAGATGCAACCAGGGTCAACATGATGCAACCAGGGTCAACAAGATGCAACCAGAGTCAACAAGATGCAACCAGGGTCAACAAGATGCAATCAGAGTCAACAAGATTCAACCAGGGTCAACAAGATGCAACCAGAGTCAACAAGATGCAACCAGGGTCAACAAGATGCAACCAGGGTCAACAAGATGCAACCAGGGTCAATAAGATGCAACCAGGGTCAACAAGATGCAACCAGAGTCAACAAGATGCAACCAGGGTCAACAAGATGCAACCAGAGTCAACAAGATGCAACCAGAGTCAACAAGATGCAACCAGGGTCAATAAGATGCAACCAGGGTCAACAAGATGCAACCAGAGTCAACAAGATGCAACCAGGGTCAACAAGATGCAACCAGAGTCAACAAGATTCAACCAGGGTCAACAAGATTCAACCAGGGTCAACAAGATGCAACCAGGGTCAACAAGATGCATCCAGAGTCAACAAGATGCAACCAGAGTCAACAAAATGCAACCAGGGTCAACAAGATGCAACCAGAGTCAACAAGATGCAACCAGGGTCAACAAGATGCAACCAGAGTCAACAAGATGCAACCAGGGTCAACAAGATGCAACCAGAGTCAACAAGATGCAACCAGGGTCAACAAGATGCAACCAGGGTCAACAAGATGCAACCAGAGTCAACAAGATGCAACCAGAGTCAACAAGATGCAACCAGAGTCAATAAGATGCAACCAGGGTCAACAAATCTCAATGGGAGACAGGATACAAGAGAAAAGAGACGAGAGACAAATACAGAAATAGAGATGTAATAAAGATAACAGGCCTTAACGAAATACACGATACAAGAAACTACCATGCGTGTGTACCACCACATGACTTCATACTTTGAATGATTTTATGTGTTGGTCAATTTATTTTGAAGATTAAACATTTGTTTTGAGTAATTGTTGTTTTTAAATGTATAACCACAGCTTTGTGGATGTTTTCTATCACATATTGTATCTACAGTTGCAAAAAAAAGTGAACCCTTTGGAATGACCTAGATTTCTGCATAAGTTGGTCATAAAATGGAGGAAGCCACTGCTGTCCAGGAAAAACATTGCTGCACGTTTGAAGTTTGCAAAAGAGCACCTGGAATATTCTGTGGACAGATGAAACCAAAGTTGGGTTGTTTGGAAGGAACACACAACGCTATGTGTGGAGAAAAAAAGGCACAGCGCACCAACATCAAAACCTCATCCCAACTGTGAAGTAGGGTGGAGGGAGCATCATGGTTTGGGGCTGCTTTGCTGCCTCAGGGCCTGGACAGATTGCCATCATCGACGGAAAAATGAATTCTCAAGTTGATCAAGACATTTTGCTGGAGAACTTAAGGCCATCTGTCCACCAATTGAAGCTCAACAGAAGATGGGTGATGCAACAGGACAACGACCCAAAGCACAGAAGTAAATCAACAACAGAATGGCTTCAACAGAAGAAAATAGGCCTTCTGGAGTGGCCCAGTCAGAGTCCTGACCTCAACCCAATTGAGATGCTGTGGCATGACCTCAAGAGAGCCATTCACACCAGACATCCCAAGAGTATTGCTGAACTGAAACATTTCTGTAAAGAGGAATGGTCCACAATTCCTCCTGACCGTTGTGCAGGTCTGATATGCAACTATAGGAAACGTTTGGTTGAGGTTATTGCTGCCAAAGGAGGGTCAACCAGTTATTCAATCCACCCTGCACTGTGAATGTCTACATGGTGTGTTCAATAAAAACATGAAAACATATAATTGTTTTTGTGGTTTTAGCTTAAGCAGACTGTGTTTGTCTATTGTTGTAACTTAGGTGAAGATCAGAACACATTTTATGACCAATTTATGCAGAAATCCAGGAAGTTCCAAAGGGTTCACATACTTTTTCTTGCAACTGAATGTTCTGAACAGATATCAATGAGACAAACTGTTGAAAATAAATGATTAAAACTAACATGGTAAACCTCAGCATTCATGTTAGCTAGACTCTCAGGCTTGTTTAGCCTCGCTGCTGGTGTGGATAAATAGCAGTGAGATCAGAAATATGCAGATAAAACGATTTCACACCGGGGTCACGCTCAGGAGAACGTGAAGCAGCTTAACACACAAACACAAATATCTTGTGATCGGGCTGAGCAGCAGGGAGACGGGTTATTACTGGATGGAGAAAACCCTCAGAGCGGCAGGATTCAGGATTTGAGGTCAGAGGAAACAGATGAACCCAGATCAAAGCCACGTTAATGTCAAAGTCCACATTTAATGAAGCGTAAAAAGGTTAAGCACCGGTATTGGCATACAGAGAAATTATATAAACACTCACATCCGTAACATTCATTTACAGTTGCATATATGGTCATTTACAGGAGTATCAGTGTGTAACAGCTCACAAGGACTGTGAAGCTTCACTTTTGGTTGAAGGTTTTTGGCTGTTAAGGTTTAAATATAAAGTTTTTACAGATACAATCCACAAGTCATAAAAAGCTCAAAATAGCTCACAACAAAGAGACAGGACATGACAGCTGGAAAGAAGCTTTCTGTGGCTTTTTAAAGCTTTGTTGAAGTTGTTTATATCTGGAACATGTAACCTCTGGACCAAAATAGACGTGAACAAAGACTTGAAAGAACTTTAAGCAACTTAGCATGGGCTTGCTGCTAGTTTTATAAGTAAAGCTGTGGCGTTTTATTTTTTGCTGCTATTCCGAGAGTCAGATGAGAAGATGGACATCAGTTTTATTTATGCTTGTTTAGCCTATTAGCACACAACCCAGTCTCACGGCATTTCGTGTTATAGTCACTAAATTAATTTAATCTATTGATTCCTGTTCACCAACACCATTTTCGCATTTTATTCGTGTCACACAGAACGATTTTAAAAGCAATGTATTTCTATTGGTAGTATGTTTCGTGCCTGCACCACGTCTTTTTGTCCGGTCGGGTCTTGGAATACCAGAAGCTGTGTGGTTCGTAAAACATTTTCTTAATCAATATCTTACCCTAAGCCTAACCCTTTTATTTTAAATCGTATAATGACGGAGCTTTTTTGCCATCTGCTAGGAAAAGAAATGGGAGCGTCAGAATACTGAAATCTGTATTTTTCGTCATCTTTTGTTTTTATTTACATTGCTTTTAAAATCGTTTTGTGTGACACGAAAAAAAGGGGGAAATCGTGTTGGTGAACAGGAATCAATAGATAGATTAATTTCGTGACTATAACACGAAATGCCGTGAGACTGTGTTGTAGCACAATGACTGGAAGCAGAGGGTAACTGTTAGCTTAGCTATATCAGTGTATTTATGCCCCAAGGTCCTTTGTTCCCAAGCTTATGGCACCCTAACAAGAACTTTTAAAGTGACATAAAGTTTAGTTATTAAACCACAAAATACAATGGGACTGCCAAGTCATGTCACTTACAACAAAAACAGCATGTAGCTAAAAGCTATCTGATGTTAATTTAAATTAATCATACACTTTAATTTGACTGTTAAATTATATTTCAAATACCTCCTATCCCTTACTTCCATGCTAATCCTTAAAATCTCAGTTAGAGATTGAACATGTTAGCTTGCTAACTAAAGAAGTAGCTCACAGATAGATAACATTTCAACAAATAGATTTAACAAATGGCTTCAAATCTAACTGCTGCTTAAAACACAGTGCTTACATTCCACATTTTTATACCTTTTAAAAAAACAATATGTAAATCATAAGATAGATTCCTTCTCTTTTGATGAAGCTAGGCTAACAGTTTCCCCCTTAAGTGTTTGAGCTCCTCTAGGCTAAGGACACTCTGGTATGCACTCGTTAGCTAGAATAGCTATCATAACATGTGCTGTTGTAGGTAGCTGATGTTACATTGGCTTATATTTTCACCAACCCATGTAGCTATGCAAACACCTAACATTATGATTGAGCTAACTGTTGTATAGCTAAGCTAAGCCAACCACATTCTGAACTGATCTCTGTTCAGGAGACAAAAAGATGATATCTATCTGAAACATCCGAGCCTTATTTGAGAGATATGAAACATTGACTGTAAATGGAAGCTATATAAAATAAATTGTTATAAAAAGATATGTGAACATTGTGTTGGTAAAAAGGCATCAAACTGGCTAAAACCAGGCTACGTTAGGTTGGTTTGACATCCAGTTGACCTATAATGTAGGTCTTGACAGTCTTTATTGTTGCAGATTTTATAAATGTCCACGAAGATATTTTGATATTGACACAAAAAAAAAAGTAGGAACAATCCACATGTATGTCCAAGGCATTCAAACCAAGAGGTCTTTTTGCTTACATTAGGTGTCAGTATGTAGAGAAACAGTTAATTTCACTGATCTGAAAGCAGGATTATCACACAACCAGACATAGAAGATTTTACCACAATTGTTATAATGCAAAACCATAATAAATGTCGGCAACAGTGGTGAAAGTGTTAAGAAGGACACATCATCTTTAGTGTATAAATGTTATATAAACTGCTGTTTGACCAGCTGTCAGTCGGTACCATGCCTGGTATCGTAAAGCAAATATATTAGGTTTTAAATAGCTTTCATCAAAACATTTACATCGTAAATCATGACTGTGAAAAAAAAGAGAAGCATTTACAGACGTTTGGCGTGCCATGTAGGTACGCTCCAACAAAGGGAAAAGTTCATGTTATAATAAATACAAAACAAAGCTACACACAAATGACAGATTAACGATGGTACACCGGTCGTCCTGTCTGCTGACAGTTTGTCTCAAAGTGCAGGAAATAAGGAGATAACTGTAGCAAGGGACAACCTCATCAGTATGTAGGAACATCTGAAGAACCTTCTGGACAACTTTCTGAAGAACCTTCTGGAGACGTTTTGGGAACCATGTAGGGACCAGAGTTGGGTGTAACGCGTTCGCATTACTGAAATAATATTACTTTTGTCGGTAACGGATAATTCAGTAATCCCACTACAGTTACTAACATTGCCCCGAAACGCGTTACTTTGTTACTTTTATAAAATAATCACACTCACTGACAGACAAGAGGGGTTTCCGCCGCAGGTTTGTATCCATGTAGGCCTACGTAATCTGCGCGATTTGCGCGTCCACATCTCTACGTGCAGTGCTGCATAAACATGGCTGAGTCTTTTCATCTGTAAACTTCCTCAACGGGGCCGCTCGCTCTCTTCTCTTGATTGCCCTTTCACGGGTGAACAGTTCAATGTCCCGCTTCATTGTAGGAATTCTGTCTCTACCACTTTAGTTTGACCAAACTAAATAAATAAGTAATTAGATACTTTACCGTTACTGCGCTCAAAAAGAATGATAAGAATAAGAATAATGCGTCTTGAACTGGTTTCATTAATTAGTGTCTTTACGTTTTAGTGTTAGCTTGTTGTGGTAGGCGGCAAAACTGTGGCGCGCTTACACTGTAGGTGCGCCGCAGTCTGCGTGATCTGCCTGTAGGGAGGGGCGGGCCGGCCCTGCGAGTAAAGTAACGAGTAAAGTAACGAGTTACTTTATGTAGACAGTAACGAAGTAGTGTAATACATTACTTTTAAAAGTAATATTTAATATGTAATATATTACTTTTTTTTTAGTAACGACCCCATCTCTGGTAGGGACCTCCTAAAATCACTTTCCAACTTTCCAATAAACTCTCTGAAAACCTGACTACAGCCCCACTTATTACATTAAGCCTCAGTATGCTTGTTCTAAAATGCTATTTGGACTGTCCAGACATGAGATCAGTGTGTGGCCCCCTATTATTATTATTTGGCCTATTTTCATGGCCTCAAGACTATAAAACCCTTGGGCTTTTGGGGGGCTCTCCAAAACAATTCTTTTTAGAGATCCCAATAACTTACCAGTATTTCTGAACTGGGATATTTTGTTGCTGGGGAGATATCAAAGAAACCTTGGGAAGCAGTAGAAGGGAGCTTTGACAATAGATACAAAATACTCTGGCTGCAGACTATTCAGTTTGAAGCAGACAGAAAAGCTTGATTTCTCTTCTTTAGGGGGCCAGGGTTACACCGGCTGAGGCACTTGTTTGGCCAGGAAAGATGGAAGAAAGTGAAGGCAGACAATTTAATTGGCTAAATCCAAAACTCCAAACCAACCCTTCACCTTTTTCAAAATATGTAGTTCCCCAAAAGCATCTAATGCTCCTTAAATCCTGAATGCAGTGATACTTGTTTACTGTTTTGGCTGCCATGTTGATTTGTTTGATGTGGGAACTTATAAGTTCACACTACTTAGCGCCTTCAGATGTTTGGTGTTATTTGTGTTTACCCACACACACTATGTGAACAACCCAGTGCTGTGGTATGAGGGGTGGGTAACTGAAACCCCACATGATCTGCATGACGGTAAATTTAGGAAGTTAATAAGGCCATATGGTTGCAGATCAAATAGCTTATGTAACTTTTGCAAGGTTACTGACAAACTAAAGGATACACCAAATCATCCTTCCTTGTTCCCTTTTTGCATTTAGGAATCATACCGAAGAACAAAAGAAGAAATGGCAACAGAGGAAACGTATCTCTCACCTTTGATTACCACAATACTGGGTTGTTCAGATGGACTCGACTGGTTAACAGTAAAGGCTGTGTTAGAAGGAATCCAATGTACCTTCTTAAAAGCTAAACAGGAGATATGAGCAAATTAAGAAAAAAGCACTTTTCTTTTTCTTGTTTGTTGACGTAAACAAAAGGTCACACAAGTTTTTACAAATATTGATTACTAGTTTGGTGTTGTCCCTCAGGCAAAAGAGGCTTGGCGATGGTTCGAAATGTAAGTATAGAAAAGTGTTTTTCCATTTTGTAAATGCAGCACTTGTCCATCCACAGTCTGCTTTTCCATCAGGTCTGCTCCACAATTGGGTTTGGTTCAAGTATGCTAGATGTAGGAGCCGAAATTCAATTTAGCCCGCGTTCTTTAGTTGTACTATTATTGTTTGTTTATACCACTTTAATTTGTATTTGTTTAGCCTTTCCGGGAATTGTCACATGGGTGTGGTTGTGACTCAAACGGTGGTCATGAGTTTGAGAGAACCCGACCTGAACCTCAAGATCTTCTTCTTCAGGTTTCGAGACGCTTTGATCTTGACGAAGGCCTTTGCCTGAGCTGGAGTCATTTCCTGTCCCGCCGCCCTGGCCCCAGTTGCCCCTAACTGGTTCCTCCCTCTTCCCATTCCCCCTGCACCACCTCCTCCACTCTCTTCAGTGTCACTCGTGGTGGTGCTCTCCTCGATGTATTCCTCTTCACTGGACTCACTGTCTCCAAAGCGGTTTGTGGTGTAGTTGGACCTCTCATCCTCACTAGTGTCGACGATGGTGGAGTGAAACAACGACGCGCACTCGGCCGAATACTCAGAGTCACTTCTCGCCACATAGGAGTACGGGCTGCTCACCTGTCCAGCAGAGGGGAGGTAAACATTTGCCGCAGATTGGTTCAACAACTCCTTTCTCTGACGTCGCTGAGCGCGCCTGAACGCCTCGTCGTACTGAAGCTCCATGATCGCACGTAATCGCCGGTAATCGTTCCGTTTGTGTTTGGGTTTGGCGACCACGGCAACCTGGTCCCGTCCTTGATGATGATGATGGTGGTGGTGACCATGATGTCTGGATGCACCTGACCGCACACTGCCAAGCGTGGACGTGTCGTGTTTGTCCAAAACTCGGCCTTCTGGGATGGAGGCAGGGAGGCGTTTGATCCTGGAGGAGTTCATCCCATGAGAGCTGCCACCACCAGGCGCCCTCTTAGAGACTTTGATGTTGATGGACGCTCCGTCTTCCAACAGCCGGTACTTTTTAGACCTGTGATGGGATTTATCACCTCTTCTTTCTGACTTATGCTCATTGTGTTCAGAGGTGCGACTCGTCTTCATCGTGGTGGTGGTGGTGGTCTTCACCTTGACACTCTTGACATTCTTGCTGGTACTCTTACGGTGCTTGACATTCTGACCCTGGCTGGAAAAGTACTTAGCGTTGTGACCTCCTCCTCCTTCTCCTTCTGCTTCATCCTGACTTTGGGAGGAGGGAACTAGACAGGCTACCTCTGACCTTTCAACCTTCTCCGTCTGGACGTTTTGAAGAGGCTTTGGGCTGTTCTTGGGAGTAGCTGAAGAAGTTTGAATGACTGCCGGTGATTTAAGGAACAGGTCCTGGTCGGGAAAGTAACATGGCTGCTGGGTTTCTTTGGGAGAGGAGTTAGCTTTGGGAATACCCAGCTCCCTGAAGTCTTTAGGCAGAGTAGAAACAGCTGAGGGAGGAAGAAGTCTTTTGCTTTTCTGTTTCAGCAGACTGCTAGTGCTTGTATCCATGTGAGTGACAGAAGAGCCATTTTGGATGCAAATACCATGAGTAGAGCTGTTCTGGTTTTCTGCCAGGTCACTGTTCATCTTGAAGCCATTTTGCATCGTTTCGACGCTGACATCAGGGAAAACATTCGGCGTTTCCTGCTCCTCAGGTTTACTTTCCACAGACCACTGCCTCTGAGGAGACGAGCTTTCCGCTGAGGCGCCTCCAGCCGGCCAGGAGGGCCTGAATTCAGACCCCCTTAGAGTCCCAAAACCGAACCCAGACACCTGCCTCACACAGAGACTGGCCTGCCTCAGGACGCTCTTTGACGGGTCGGTGCTGATGCTGGTTCTGGGTCTGCTGGTCCGGACGGGAAGGGCCCTCCGCTGCAGCAGACTGAAGATATAGCTGTCCAGGCGCTTAAGGGAAGGAGTTTGGGAGGAAAAGGTAGCCGGCCAAGAGGAGCTCTGAGATACAAGAGGGGCTGAAACAGAAGCAGAAAGAGGGGAAGGCTCCAGTTTCAGTCCTTCAACACCGGCCTCAACGCTTCTTACAGGCCCTTCGTCTCTGATTGGACCCAACATTTGTAGAAAGACGGGGCTCTGGACAGCCACGGCGTGAAGAGGGCTTGGGTAGCGGTAAACTTCGCTGCCATTCTTTGCCACCAAGTCACAGTGGTATTTAGACAGGGAGTCACATGAGGCCACAGAAGAAAGAGGATCCAGGGTGACCGGGTGAGGAGCCGAGAGCGAGCGACGGACGGTACCGGAGAAAGACGAGTCGTCACAAAGTCCTCCAACCAAACCATCACACTCCAAACAGCTGGCCCGCTCATCTAAAAAGGGAGAACGAGAAAGAATTTCACATTATAAATCAAAGCCAGGCACAGCTGCAGATTCAGGATATGCACAGTTGTTATTTTAAGTCTTTGGAAGGCGGAGGAGGGTTCAAGATTTAAAGGCTTGATTTTCATTTGCATATTACGTCAGTCCAATATAACCTAAATATACATATAAGACCCTAAACCAACACAACACATTTAAAAACCGATACAAATAGTGCGTAGGAATGAAATAGTGCAAGATGAAGTTGCAAGACCAATGTTCAAGTAGTGAATTATATACATGTCAAAAAAATACAAAAGGTAAATGTTGTAAAAGATGTTGAAAGGGACCAAGTAAATGCAGGAGTGTATATTCATGTAAATAGAATAAGATAAAAAATAACAGGGGTAGAAATAAATAAACTGTGGGCTGCAAACAGATGAACACTATAGGAATGAACAGCTGTAAACCACACGACTAAACAATTCGCAGTTTCAAACATAAACAGTCTAAATGGATCTAAATTTGTTTTGCGTTGAACTGTTTCCTAATGTCAACAGCTGACAGGAAGCTAACGCTGCCCAGAGCTCTTTTCCTAGCAATGCAGTCTCTGATGAAACGCTCTGTTGAACGAGGTAATGACCCCGTTTGGATCGGCTGCATTAGTAAGTGGAAAATTCTTTCCTGTGGAGACAGCGTGCCGTGAAATGTTAACTCTCCATGTTCACCGCTGTTCCTGGATGTGAAATTAAACTCATATATGGGTTATAACAGAGAGAGGGAGAGTGGTGGGTGGGGGGTTAGGGGGAGGTATTGCATTACACTGTAGGGACTGCAACCACAATTTATCCCCAATTTGGTAGAATTTATTCTTGGCTCGCATGTTTGCAAATGTCAGCTGAAACAGTGAGCAGTAAATGGCCAGTGCAAAACCAAATGTAACATTGGCAAGAGTGCGCTAATGGTGATCCATCATAAGGAGACAAAATATATTCATTCCTGAGGAGAGACACCAACAGTTTTACGGCTAGATCAACTTTCAACCGTCAGATTAATCAGCTTGACTTGATAACATTGAGACAAACTAAACCCACATTTTCCGGTTTTGTTCAAGACATAAGAACTTCATTTCATTAATACTTCACTGAGGCTCCCAAGTAGTCGAGAGTATTCTTAAACTGCATTTTAATGTTCCAGATGATGTTCATATACATGTGTTTTCTAGGAGACCAGGCAGCTGTGAAGGAGTTGAACATGCATTAAGTCCTTCAGGATCATATCTGTGTGTTTTGGGTGTGTCATGCTTGTTATCAGATAATCCAAAACAGATGTTTGAGAAAGAACCGAGCCTCATTACTGCAGCCGTCTGCAGAGAGTAGATCCACAGCTGCTGCAGGAAGTTAGAAATCCTCCTGCAGAGACCGACAGATCTCATTCATCCACACTGTTGACTGTGTGTGTGTGTGTGTGTGTGTGTGTGTGTGTGTGTGTGTGTGTGTGTGTGTGTCAGGTGTTGGCAGGCTAGTGTTGGAGTCGTATTCGGAGGTGTGACAGTTTGAGCCTTCAGCAGGGAAACAGCTGCCAGATGTTTTGTCACGTTCAAACAAAAATACAAACACATCTTTCTCACACACACACACACACACACACACACACACACACACACACACACACACACACACACACACACACACACACACACACACACACACACACACACACACACACACACACACACACACACACACACACACACACACACACACACACACACACACACACACACACACACACACACACACACACACACACACACGGAAATGACAGCGGCCATTTTGCCTATGAAATGCTCAAATGCTTATATATCAACACTATCAATCTGTTTAAACTTGATTCAATATTTCAGATTTTTATTTTGAAGGTGCAACGCGATGGTGTGTGAGGGAATGTGTGTTTGTTTGTTTACACAACAAAGTAACCAAAAGGAGGAGGAGGAGGAGGAAGACTTGTACCTGCAGAAATGAGACGTCCATCAGCTTCTGCCATCGAGCAGAAACACTCGCTGAAGACCGAGTTAGACGAGTTAGAAAGAGAGCCGGACGCCCCGTCGCTTAACTCGTAGAAACCTGAGAAGAGAATAGAGACACAAAGAGAATAGAGACACAAAGAGAATAGAGACACAAAAAGAATAGAGAGACAAAGAGAATAGAGAAACAAAGAGAAAAGAGACACAAAAAGAATAGAGAGACAAAGAGAGACAGACAGACGGAGAAGAGGAGGGTCAGCAAAGATTCGTCTGTACGCAGATGATACAGGTGATACAGGTCTTTATCAAGTGGAGCAAAAACTTCTTTAAATGGGGCGAAGCCTGCGAGCTAGTTCAGGCAGTCAACTCGAGCACCTATGCTGCATTCATACATAACGCCCCGTGCCACTCTACAACCAACCAAACAGAGTCTCCTTAATATGCCGCTCTATTTAACCTGCCAGATCTCTGTCCATGCATTGCTTGCTGCAGCTACCTCTATGTCGCTGCTGCTTGCTGCCCCACCACCCCCCCAGCGTCCACCCCAGCGTCCACCCCAGCGTCCACCCCACCACCACCCCAGCTTCCACCCCAGCGTCCACCCCACCACCACCCCAGCGTCCACCCCCAGCTTCCACCCCCAGCGTCCACCCCACCACCACCCCAGCTTCCACCCCAGCGTCCACCCCACCACCACCCCAGCTGCCACCCCAGCATCCACCCCAGCGTCCACCCCACCACCACCCCAGCTCCCACCCCAGCGTCCACCCCCAGCTTCCACCCCAGCTGCCACCCCAGCGTCCACCCCACCACCACCCCAGCGTTCACCCCAGCGTCCACCCCAGCTTCCACCCCAGCTGCCACCCCAGCGTCCACCCCAGCGTCCACCCCACCACCACCCCACCGTCCACCCCAGCGTCCACCCCAGCGTCCACCCCCAGCGTCCAACCCCAGCGTCCACCCCAGCTGCCACCCCAGCGTCCACCCCAGCGTCCACCCCACCACCACCCCACCGTCCACCCCAGCGTCCACCCCAGCGTCCACCCCCAGCGTCCAACCCCAGCATCCACCCCAGCTTCCACCCCAGCTGCCACCCCAGCGTCCACCCCAGCGTCCACCCCACCACCACCCCACCGTCCACCCCAGCGTCCACCCCAGCGTCCACCCCCAGCGTCCAACCCCAGCATCCACCCCAGCGTCCACCCCCAGCATCCACCCCAACGTCCACCCCAGCGTCCACCCCCAGCGTCCACCCCACCACCACCCCAGCTTCCACCCCAGCTTCCACCCCACCGTCCACCCCAGCGTCCACCCCAGCGTCCACCCCCAGCATCCACCCCAACGTCCACCCAAGTGTCCACCCCAGCGTCCACCCCATCACCACCCCAGCGTCCACCCCAGCGTCCACCCCACCACCACCCCAGCTTCCACCCCAGCGTCCACCCCAACGTCCACCCCAGTGTCCACCCCAGCGTCCACCCCACCACCACCCCAGCGTCCACCCCAGCTTCCACCCCACCACCACCCCAGAGTCCATCCCCAGCATCCACCCCAACGTCCACCCCAACGTCCACCCCAGCGTCCACCCCAGCGTCCACCCCACCACCACCCCAGCTTCCACCCCACCACCACCCCAGCGTCCACCCCAGCGTCCACCCCACCACCACCCCAGCGTCCACCCCAGCGTCCACCTGCTTCTTCTTATTGTTTTTATTCTCAACAGACACTAGATGATACAATACCAAACCTACACTACACAAAAAAAAGGCGGTTAGGGCCACATGAAAGTTTTTACTTTAGATTTCACCAAAGGTTATTTCTACGTTTTTTTGAAATGTGTTAAAATTCAGACTTTTTTTTAAATCTCAGAATTCTGAGATTTTCCAATAAAAACGGTTGGAATTCTGATTTTTATCAGAATTTTCTGTGTTTTTCTCAGAAATCTGACTTTAATCTCAATTATTTTGTTGTTAGTACCTGAGCTGGGTCTGCTGTCATTCTCCAGCTGGTCATGTGACGCCTCCGTGTCCAATCGCAGGTCACTAATCTGTCGGTCCAGCTCCTGCAGCTGAGTGATGAGTCCGGCGTCCCTCCTCCGCAAACAATTCTAAAAAGACACAGTAAAACATAATTACATTTAATCTCTCGGTTTCCTGCTCCACATTTCAGAGGGGGATAAAAATGTTATTTTTTCTTAAAACAAACATCTGACAGAGTCTGGATCTCAGAGGAGACGAGAGGAAACACAAACCAGAACAAACACAGTGACTCTATTTACACTGAAAATATGGTTTAAGACCAATAAAAAGAGAGTGAAGACAGACATTTAACAACTAGGAACAGCTTGAAGCGTTTGAAGTGGACCTTTTAAGATTTGGAGGGGTTTCCCTTTCCTGTGGTGGGGAAAGCATGGAAACATGTCACATATGATGAAGCTGAAAGTGAGCAGAATAGATCCTTTAATACAATCTTGTTTTGTGGGTTTTCGGTATGTCGTGTCTTAATTGTGGGTCTTTGTTTTGAATAATTATTTTACTGTTGACATTAAAATAATTATTAAAGGTCCCCTATTATACTCTTTTCCAACACTATATTACAGGTCTCAGATATATACAGAGCCTGTCTCTGATTGGCTGAAACACCAAACAGATCATTGCAGCATTACCCATAATCCCCTCTGTTTCAGCCCTGTTTCCAAAGTGCTGATTCTCTGTCTGTTACTTTAGATGAAAATAAGGAGCCCCTCCCCACGCCCCTCTGAGAGACATTTGGTTAAAAAGAACTCAATGGTGCTCTCGGAGGAGATTCAGGTGATAAGGGGGGGGGGGGGGGGGTCACCTTGGTTGCTGATTGGCTAATGGTTACACAAGAGAAAACATCGTTATGACATCATCAAGTGGCCAAAATCTGATCAGCTCATTTTCAGACTGGTTTTTATAGAAATGGATCAAAAAGAGAGAGAATCTTTGTTCCTGAAACTTTCAGAGTCTCTTTACACAGAGGGGACACATGTTGATGTAGAAGAGACATGAAGAAGAGGGGACACATGTTGATGTAGAAGAGACATGGAAAAGAGGGGACACATGTTGATGTAGAAGAGACATGAAGAAGAGGGGACACATGTTGATGTAGAAGAGACATGAAGAAGAGGGGACACATGTTGATGTAGAAGAGACATGAAGAAGAGGGGACACATGTTGATGTAGAAGAGACATGGAGAAGAGGGGACACATGTTGATGTAGAAGAGACATGAAGAAGAGGGGACACATGTTGATGTAGAAGAGACATGGAAAAGAGGGGACACATGTTGATGTAGAAGAGACATGGAGAAGAGGGGACACATGTTGATGTAGAAGAGACATGAAGAAGAGGGGACACATGGTGATTTAGAAGAGACATGGAGAAGAGGGGACACATGTTGATGTAGAAGAGACATGGAGAAGAGGGGACACATGTTGATGTAGAAGAGACATGGAGAAGAGGGGACACATGTTGATGTAGAAGAGACATGAAGAAGAGGGGACACATGTTGATGTAGAAGAAACATGAAGAAGAGGGGACACATGTTGATGTAGAAGAGACATGGAGAAGAGGGGACACATGTTGATTTAGAAGAGACATGAAGAAGAGGGGACACATGGTGATTTAGAAGAGACATGGTGAATAGGGGACACATGTTGATGTAGAAGAGACATGGAGAAGAGGGGACACATGTTGATGTAGAAGAGACATGGAGAAGAGGGGACACATGTTGATTTAGAAGAGACATGAAGAAGAGGGGACACATGGTGATTTAGAAGAGACATGGTGAAGAGGGGACACATGTTGATGTAGAAGAGACATGAAGAAGAGGGGACACATGTTGATGAAGAAGAGACATGGAGAAGAGGGGACACATGTTGATGTAGAAGAGACATGAAGAAGAGGGGACACATGTTGATGAAGAAGAGACATGGAGAAGAGGGGACACATGTTGATGTAGAAGAGACATGGTGAAGAGGGGACACATGTTGATGTAGAAGAGACATGAAGAAGAGGGGACACATGGTGATGAAAAAGTGGATTTTGCATAATAGGTGACCTTTAAACTGTTCACCACATGTTTCTGTCCACAGCTGAATCACTCAAACTCTTGACGTCAGCAGACTGAATCTATAGAGCTGCTTTGATGTGAAACTCACAATCACTTTTTTAAATAAACGCTGACAGGACAGAAGTCCAGAACGCTCGTCCTGAACTCTTTCTCCTCTTTCTTCTTTCTTCTCCGAACATCTGGATGCTGTCTCTGCTTTGAGCCCGGAGCAGCAGATGAGTATCTGACAGCAGAGGTCAGAGGTCACAGGAGCTACACTACAGACGCAGCTAATAACCCTGAACACAGCGATGATGATGACGAGTTGCTTCATCATCATCACTCAGACACTTCATCCTGTTGGGCAGATGTTTGAACAGGAACTCTCTGATCTCAGATGTGATGTTTTTGTCCCAGTCTATCACTATTTTTGTTTTATGTTTTAGATTTAAAGGCTTTTTTGTCATAAGTACAATAGATACAGTGTAGAAACAAATAGATAGATAGATATACTTTTTGTCATTTCAACAAGACACAGAGTGTACTATTAAAACGAAATTTCTTTGTGCTGGCTTACAGGAACAGGACAATATAAAAACTTTATGAAAAATGGAAAATGCAGAAATAACTAACTTTATAGATAAAATAAAAAAAGATTAAAAAAATGTAAATACTGTACATTGGAAGTTAAGTATTACCTGAACCAAAATGTCTCACGAAGTAGAAAAATTGAAAGTATTAATAATACAAAAAAGGGGTTAGGGTTAACAAAAGTTCCCAGGCTCCTCCGACAATGCAAACAAATAGAAAATAGTGCGATAATGATAATGAATGGTGCAAGTTAAATGCGGAAAAAAGTAAACTATATACTTGTAAAATAAAAAAGAATAACATAAAAACAGATTGTCAAATGTACGGAAGAGGATTAGGGCCACATGAATTATTTTTTTGTTCTGAGAAAAAAGTCAGAATTCTGAGAAAAAAGATTTTTTTCTCAGAACAAAAAAATAATTAATGTGGCCCTAATCCTCTTCCGTACTAATGAATTCTGCACAGTGGAATAAAACATGTGAATAATATGAAAACATTTCTTATTGTGGACCCCGCAAACTCTGCTTACATTTGCACAGCTCTCCACTTTAAGCTTTCCAATACTTTTCTTGTTCTTTTTGTATATTCATAATACTAATCATTTTTTACAAACATTCTATTTGTGGTCCTTTTTCTTAAAATGTATGTTATCCTACTGTCTTGATGTGTGCAGCAAACACACTGGAGCTTTTCCTTGTATGTTCAAACCTGTTGTCGGCAATGAACCTGATTCTGATTCAGATAAATATGTAGACTGTTAACAAAAAATATCCCGTGAGAAAAAATCCATCCCAGTCAGTGGTTAGGGAGATTTATGTATAAGTTATGTTGTCTATTTGCAGAGGCATTTGGAGACCCTCCCTGTGGGACCCTCTGTATATTCTGGGCGTACAATTATCACGGACATGTGCGGTATGTGATTTTATCTGGAGAGCCGCCAACACACAGAGCAGGAGGAGAGAAGCAGCTCCTGCTGACAGACGGATCCACAGACAGCTGATAACTGACTGCACATTATCAAACAACCGACTTTAAAGAGGCCCTGCTCCACTTTCCCTTTCCTGTAGTGAGTTCTATACGTTTGTGTGCATGTAAATGGTCTGTGAAGGCTAACAAAAATACACCTGAACATCAGCAGGAGAGGACTCTTTAAAGTAGAGACACTACATACTGATACACACCTGAACATCAGCAGGAGAGGACTCTTTAAAGTAGAGACACTACATACTGATATACACCTGAACATCAGCAGGAGAGGACTCTTTAAAGTAGAGACACTACAAACTGATATACACCTGAACATCAGCAGGAGAGGACTCTTTAAAGTAGAGACACTACATACTGATACACACCTGAACATCAGCAGGAGAGGACTCTTTAAAGTAGAGACACTACATACTGATATACACCTGAACATCAGCAGGAGAGGACTCTTTAAAGTAGAGACACTACATACTGATATACACCTGGACATCAGCAGGAGAGGACTCTTTAAAGTAGAGACACTACAAACTGATATACACCTGAACATCAGCAGGAGAGGACTCTTTAAAGTAGAGACACTACATACTGATACACACCTGAACATCAGCATGAGAGGACTCTTTAAAGTAGAGACACTACATACTGATATACACCTGAACATCAGCAGGAGAGGACTCTTTAAAGTAGAGATACTACATACTGATATACACCTGAACATCAGCAGGAGAGGAATTTTTAAAGTAGAGACACTACAAACTGATATACACCTGAACATCAGCAGGAGAGGACTCTTTAAAGTAGAGATACTACATACTGATACACACCTGAACATCAGCAGGATAGGACTCTTTAAAGTAGAGACACTACATACTGATATACACCTGAACATCAGCAGGAGAGGACTCTTTAAAGTAGAGACACTACATACTGATATACACCTGAACATCAGCAGGAGAGGACTCTTTAAAGTAGAGACACTACATACTGATACACACCTGAACATAAGCAGGAGAAGACTCTTTAAAGTAGAGACACTACATACTGATATACACCTGAACATCAGCAGGAGAGGACTCTTTAAAGTAGAGACACTACATACTGATATACACCTGAACATCAGCAGGAGAGGACTCTTTAAAGTAGAGACACTACATACTGATATACACCTGCACATCAGCAGGAGAGGACTCTTTAAAGTAGAGACACTACATACTGATATACACCTGAACATCAGCAGGAGAGGACTCTTTAAAGTAGAGACACTACATACTGATACACACCTGAACATCAGCAGGAGAGGACTCTTTAAAGTAGAAACACTACATACTGATATACACCTGAACATCAGTAGGAGAGGACTCTTTAAAGTAGAGACACTACATACTGATATACACCTGAACATCAGCAGGAGAGGACTCTTTAAAGTAGAGACACTACATACTGATACACACCTGAACATCAGCAGGAGAGGACTCTTTAAAGTAGAGACACTACATACTGATATACACCTGAACATCAGCAGGAGAGGACTCTTTAAAGTAGAGACACTACATACTGATATACACGTGAACATCAGCAGGAGAGGACTCTTTAAAGTAGAGACACTACATACTGATATACACCTGAACATCAGCAGGAGAGGACTCTTTAAAGTAGAGACACTACATACTGATATACACCTGGACATCAGCAGGAGAGGACTCTTTAAAGTAGAGACACTACAAACTGATATACACCTGAACATCAGCAGGAGAGGACTCTTTAAAGTAGAGACACTACATACTGATACACACCTGAACATCAGCATGAGAGGACTCTTTAAAGTAGAGACACTACATACTGATATACACCTGAACATCAGCAGGAGAGGACTCTTTAAAGTAGAGATACTACATACTGATATACACCTGAACATCAGCAGGAGAGGAATTTTTAAAGTAGAGACACTACAAACTGATATACACCTGAACATCAGCAGGAGAGGACTCTTTAAAGTAGAGATACTACATACTGATACACACCTGAACATCAGCAGGAGAGGACTCTTTAAAATAGAGACACTACATACTGATATACACCTGAACATCAGCAGGAGAGGACTCTTTAAAGTAGAGACACTACATACTGATATACACCTGAACATCAGCAGGAGAGGACTCTTTAAAGTAGAGACACTACATACTGATACACACCTGAACATAAGCAGGAGAAGACTCTTTAAAGTAGAGACACTACATACTGATATACACCTGAACATCAGCAGGAGAGGACTCTTTAAAGTAGAGACACTACATACTGATATACACCTGCACATCAGCAGGAGAGGACGCTTTAAAGTAGAGACACTACATACTGATATACACCTGAACATCAGCAGGAGAGGACTCTTTAAAGTAGAGACACTACATACTGATACACACCTGAACATCAGCAGGAGAGGACTCTTTAAAGTAGAAACACTACATACTGATATACACCTGAACATCAGTAGGAGAGGACTCTTTAAAGTAGAGACACTACATACTGATATACACCTGAACATCAGCAGGAGAGGACTCTTTAAAGTAGAGACACTACATACTGATACACACCTGAACATCAGCAGGAGAGGACTCTTTAAAGTAGAGACACTACATACTGATATACACCTGAACATCAGCAGGAGAGGACTCTTTAAAGTAGAGACACTACATACTGATATACACGTGAACATCAGCAGGAGAGGACTCTTTAAAGTAGAGACACTACATACTGATATACACCTGAACATCAGCAGGAGAGGACTCTTTAAAGTAGAGACACTACATACTGATATACACCTGGACATCAGCAGGAGAGGACTCTTTAAAGTAGAGACACTACAAACTGATATACACCTGAACATCAGCAGGAGAGGACTCTTTAAAGTAGAGACACTACATACTGATACACACCTGAACATCAGCATGAGAGGACTCTTTAAAGTAGAGACACTACATACTGATATACACCTGAACATCAGCAGGAGAGGACTCTTTAAAGTAGAGACACTACATACTGATTTACACCTGGACATCAGCAGGAGAGGACTCTTTAAAGTAGAGACACTACAAACTGATATACACCTGAACATCAGCAGGAGAGGACTCTTTAAAGTAGAGACACTACATACTGATATACACCTGAACATCAGCAGGAGAGGACTCTTTAAAGTAGAGACACTACATACTGATATACACCTGAACATCAGCAGGAGAGGACTCTTTAAAGTAGAGACACTACATACTGATATACACCTGAACATCAGCAGGAGAGGACTCTTTAAAGTAGAGACACTACATACTGATATACACCTGAACATCAGCAGGAGAGGACTCTTTAAAGTAGAGACACTACATACTGATATGAACCTGAACATCAGCAGGAGAGGACTCTTTAAAGTAGAGACACTACATACTGATATACACCTGAACATCAGCAGGAGAGGACTCTTTAAGTAGAGACACTACATACTGATATACACCTGAACATCAGCAGGAGAGGACTCTTTAAAGTAGAGACACTACATACTGATATACACCTGCACATCAGCAGGAGAGGACTCTTTAAAGTAGAGACACTACATACTGATATACACCTGAACATCAGCAGGAGAGGACTCTTTAAAGTAGAGACACTACATACTGATACACACCTGAACATCAGCAGGAGAGGACTCTTTAAAGTAGAAACACTACATACTGATATACACCTGAACATCAGTAGGAGAGGACTCTTTAAAGTAGAGACACTACATACTGATATACACCTGAACATCAGCAGGAGAGGACTCTTTAAAGTAGAGACACTACATACTGATACACACCTGAACATCAGCAGGAGAGGACTCTTTAAAGTAGAGACACTACATACTGATATACACCTGAACATCAGCAGTGAGAGGACTCTTTAAAGTAGAGACACTACATACTGATATACACGTGAACATCAGCAGGAGAGGACTCTTTAAAGTAGAGACACTACATACT
>NW_027639461.1:0-1000 GCF_949606895.1 Notothenia rossii | reverse complement strand
TTTTGAAATATATTCTTTGACACACAGGAAGCTAGTATAAAGACTTCAGAACTGGAGCGATGTGATCCACTTTCTTAGTGTTAGTGAGGACTCGAGCAGCGGTGTTCTGAATCAGCTGCAGCTTTCTCATATATTTTTTAGTGAGACCTGTGAAGACACCATTGCAGTAGTCCAGTCTACTGAAGATAAAAGCATGGACATGTTTTTCCAAATCCTGCTGTGACATTAGTCTTTTAATCCTAGATATGTTCTTTAGGTGATAGTAAGCTGATTTAGTAACTGTTTTAATGTGACTGTTGAAACCAATAACTAATTGAACCCGCTGATAAGAGAGCCCGAAGATCGTGACTGGCTGAGGGACAGACTCGGGGGCAGGTTTTCAGGAATTTCTTGGCTTCTCTCCCGCGAGCCAGAAGAGGAACACTACAGCTTGGAAACACTGACTGTTCCTGAAATTATCAAATATGTTGGGCATCAGGGACCTGAGGCAATTGTGGCAAGCATGGCATTGTCTGAAGAGCAACAGAGGGCAATTCAGGTGGCTACCACTGGTCAGCGAACCAACCCAAACTGGCATTTGTTCAGGAAAGGAAGGTTTACTGCCAGCAACTTTGGAGCTGTCCTGAGGTCAAAGCGTGTGACTGCTTCCCTTATTGCCAGGGTGCTTGGGCAACAACAGGCCCTTGATGGTGTTTTGTCTGTACAGTGGGGGACTATGAATGAATGTGAGGGTGTCAGGGCATTCACCACTGCAACCCAGATGCAGGTCCATGAGTCAGATTTGTGGCTCTCCCATCAGGATTGTTTGGGGCATCTCCAGATGGTCTGGTAGGGTCTTCCGCTGTGCTGGAGGTAAAGTGTCCCTACGGAGCCAGGGAAATGACAATTAGTGAAGCATTGCAAATCAAGGGCTTCTGTGTCAGTAAAGAAGGAGAAACATTCAGCCTGCGTGAGGAACATCCTTAGGTCAGCTTCACCTCACTGCAAGGAAGAAGAAATA
>NW_027639462.1:0-10163 GCF_949606895.1 Notothenia rossii | reverse complement strand
AATGTAAAGTAATACGTCTTGAATTCTCAGCAAAGTACATGCATGGAAACCTTTTAAATAAATAAAAACTAAAAAAGAAAGACTGAAGAGACTCTGAAAAGACGTGGATTCAAGCAATAGATCATTAGAAATACAGATGTGTGTTATATATGGCATAATGATGGCGTGAGAGGAGCAGCGGGGGGGTAAAGTCCCTGCTGCTGCATTAGTCTATGATTACGCCTCTGCACACATGTCCTACTTTATTTATAAGTTGAGTGTGTTTGTGTAACCTGGCGTACAGCGGTGTGTCTTCACTGGCACTTCTATGACTGGCGCTATGAGCATATTTATGTGTGTATCGTTTGTACTTGCCAAATACCTTTAATGTACCCCGATGTCAGGTACGGATTTTAGGCCGGTTTTATTCTATGTGCAGATTACATGACAGGGTTCGTACACTTTTTCAGCAATGATTTTCAATGACTTCTCCATGACCTTTACCTAATTTTCCATGACTCTCTCTCAGCGGTACCACTGAAAATGGTTTATTTTAACATGGAACAGGAAAATAAGGTCTGAAATATGAAACATGTTGAGCCTATCTAAAACAAATCAAATAGTAGGCTTACTAGCTTCTGCAGGCTAAAGCAACTAAAATCTCTCACCAGCTAAACACCTCGTCAGTTAAATGCCATTTTACGTTTCATTACTATACGATACAGTATTTATTATCATTATGGTATTACTATTTTGGCGATTAGATAAAATATAAATTATATTTGATGCAACTTTAGTTACATTTCCATTACTTTTCCAAAACTTGGGGGAAAATATTGTTTTCCAGGGCCTGGAATTTGCATTTTGAATTTCCATTACTTTTCCAGGGCCTGGAATTAGCATTTTGAATTTCCATGCCTTTTCCAAGTTTTTAATGACCGTAAGAACCCTGTATAGAGTGGTGCAGGAATGAGTCCTAAAACCTGGTAATTAGTCAGCATTGTAACACTTCCGGTTGCCTCGTCTCACATGTTTTTTTACTACAAGCTTGACATTGTTTCACGTTTTGTTCTACGAAATAAAACACATCAGTAAATAAACCAGTAATGTCTGAAGCTTCTGTGTTTCTTAAAAACGATGGATGTTAGCAAGTGACTAAATAAGACCAAGCCGCTTCAAACCAGCTTCCAGGTACCAGGTTTAATCAACTGTTACTGGAGCAAAAGGTAGGCCTCGTGGATGTGTTGTTTGGAAGATACATCACCCAGTTTTGACCCACAACTTCCTGCATATTAGTACCAGTATATGTCCGAGGCCTTGTTATTGACATGGCGTTTGCCTGCTTCTAACAGTATACAGTATATACAGTAACACAGAGCTTTGGATAGATGCCAGCTGTTTATGATACTCATGATTTTATTAATTTATTAAGGATGGACACTTCATGTAATTTGAGTAAAAGCAGCTTGATTTGTCTAATGGCTTACTGTACATTGCATCCAATGCAATATCTGCTGTTAACACTTGGGGTTTTATGGCCAAGATCAAATCCTGCCTCTCATCTTTAGTCCATTGCTAACCAATTTCTTATGAGTTTAAAGTTTAATGATGCATTTTATAATGTTTCATTGACCTACACGCCTGCCCTTGCCACCTGGCAAGTATCTGCACTAAATGAAAAGTATACCTTTATTCATTTTATTCATACCCCTTAAGCCAGAAAGCTTTTTTTTTAAGTGAATGAAATAAAGAGAGAATAAACGGAGAGGAAACAATTACCTTTAAATAATCTTTGCTTGCTATGCAAAACATGATAGCGTATTGATCGCCCCTGTAACACTAATGTAGGCAAAGAAATCCATTGCATTATGTTAATGAATTAGTGTGCTCTTTAATAATTCTGGTTAACCATACATTTACAATTCCACTATTGTAAAACCATCAAAATCACAAATATAACACATTTTTCAAGAAGTAAAAGTCTAGCGTTGGGTTATAAAGGAACAGCATCACGGTCACATGACTTCACGTCAACACCGCTAAGCTAAAGGCGGCCGACGTTCGGCGTGATGACGTGAAGTCGTCTCATTTAGACACATGTTAGCAACTGCCATTTTTAAGACATGTAAAAGCTTCAGATTCACCAGTGGGGTAATAACTGACTTATTTTATCTCGTAGAACAAAATATGAAAATAGCTGAAGCTTGAGTTAATCACAGACTTTATTTCAGGCATCTAACCCAAACTAATTCAAAAGAACATTGACTTAAAGACAAGGGAACAGGAAGTGCTAAATGCTAACTCATCTCCAGGTTTTAGGACTCATTCCTGCCCCACCCGTCACACCAGAACTGCACACAATGATGCCTTTGTCAAGCTTGTCTGACCGAGCAACAGTAAATAAGATAGACAGTACGTTGGACGGGTCAATTGTAAAACCACAGCTCAGACTGGCTCCCAGCAGCTGCTCCTGGCATCGTCCAATGGGCTCCCAGAGGAAACATGACAGTGTAAATGTGTGTGTGTGGGGGGGTGGGAGTCATTGCCAGAGCCATTGCCAGAGCCCCTTGACTCACTCTGCTAATAAACTGGGCAGTCACAGTCACAATGTGAAGCGTTTCCTCATCGTTTACTGAGAGGTGGCAGCTGTTTGAGCGCCTGCAGCTGGTTGATGATGCTGGTCCTGCAGCTGAGGAACTCTCTGGGGAGGAAACACCATCAACCTGCTCCTCCAACACCTCCATCAGCCAGGGGTCAGACCACCACTCTGAAAACCTAAATTCATGTCCTGTGGGTGTGCGTGTGCGAATGCGTTAGGGGTGGGAACGATTAATCGAATATTCAAAATTATTCAGGTATTCGAATAATTATTCATGTATTCCAATATTAGTTATGAATATTTTTATAACTTTTTTTTTTTTTTTTGGGAGGGATGCCTAAGTTGATTACATATTATCATATTGAATAATTCAATGTATATATATACGACAGTGCCATAGCTAAATGTGTTAGTTGACGTCTAAATGTGTGTTTTGCTCCGCTCACCGGTCCCTCACAGCGGGCAGAGCTGCAGGTGCTGGTCTCTCTCTCTCGCGTCCGGTTATACTTCACTCGTGTTTATGTCCAAATCCATCAGAACTAGCTAGTTCTAGCTAATGATATGGCTGCTGCCCCTCCCTACACGCAGATCACGCAGACTCAAACCTCATCTTAGGCCCAAATGTGGCGCAAATGCGCTCCGCAGCCGTTGCAAGGTTCCGGCGCTAACAGTTCATGAGCGTGCTCCCCCGCCCCCTGTCAATGTTATGCCCCTAATATGGGGAAAATATAAGACAAAGGAAACAGAGACGATGTTAGCTTGCTTCAAGTCTTATGTATTATGCCCGCCAACAACATGGTACACATAGCACGCTGTATAATACAGAACATGGATTCTTGATATAAAACAACCACTAACAATGCGCGTACTGCAAACATACATCCAATTTAACACACAAGATGTCACTTTTTAAATGCACAGTACAAACATACATATCCAAATTAACACCCAAACTCCCCTTCTTGGAGATAAACTACACTATCATGGCTAGCTGCGCTAGCATAGCTAACGGCGCTCGCAAAGCTAGCATACACAGCTACAACAATTACAGAACCTAGAGAAACCCTCCAAAAATACCTCTAACAACTATCACTATTCACATTAATATTATACACAGTCAGTCTACATATATAACGTTTCTCACGGATGAACTCACCTAATATGGGGAAAATATAAGACAAAGGAAACAGAGACGATGTTAGCTTGCTTCAAGTCTTATGTATTATGCACCCGCGGCAAGCAACACGCGCCCTCTGCTGGACAGACCCGGAAGGTCATCAACCATGACTTATATCTATTACATCAACACTTGCGACACATGAGTGGCCAGCCTAAACAACAATAAGCGCTGCTTGGCAACCATGTGTGGCGGCAAAGTACATACACATTTTGACAGGAGAGATTTAGTTTTTGCCGGTATTCAACATATTTTACCAGTCATAGTCCGGTAATTATTTACACTCTAAGAAGAGTCCTACACAACAGACATGGCGTCAAAAAGGAGTAATGTGTGGAAATATTTCGACCAGGTTAGTGAGTGCGGTGTAGAGGTCAAACTATGCCAAATTAAACGTATATATACCTTGCTATACCCGCAACCTCCGTTCCAGCTGAGAGGGTCTTCTCTACAGCTGGCCTGATTGTGAATCGCCTCCGCACATGAAAGCTGTAGACCTATAGCTGTCAAACTGTGATCACCAGTTCAATACATTTGACAAATTCGACTTGGTTTCTACACTACATAAAAAAAAATGTTTACCCAATTTTTCTTTTATAGGATATGTACATTTCGGTTAACCGGTTAACCGTTTTTTGGGGGGTCGAATATTCGAATATACATTTGCTTTCAAATTCCCATCCCTAGTGTGCGTGCGTGCGTGCGTGCGTGCTACTTACTAGGATGCTCACTTCCACTTCAACACATTCATAGTTACTCATATATGCATGCTAACGAATGAAGCATCATATTTAGATTTTTTTTATTTAATTGATAGTTACCAACACTAGGTGATTAAACAAGTTGTATCTTATCATACTTATAATCAGCTTATAGTACAGAAAAACTTAATAAAATGTACTAAAAATACTAATTAAAAGACATTATTATAACTTTTCGGTGTAATATAATTCCTATAGCTTTTATAAAAACGTTATATTTGTTTATGATTCATTAGAATTACTCTTATAACACAGTAAGACGAACTCTAGGTGGTTTGCTTCAATCAATGAAAACAGTGATTGTAATGCATTATCTAAAATACATGTATAGCAAGATGCATCATGGGTATTTATGAGTGTTTTAATTCTATGATACATCAATATAACGAGACGATCACGCATCGAAATGGACGTCTGAGAAAGCGATGCTCAAACTACTTTCAATCTACCATCAGCTGTTCCTTTCCGAGAAATATCGAGTCTCCTATAAGACACTTCCACACTTCAGATTGACAAATGTGTTTTGACAACACTCGGAGAGATAAGCACTTGGACTCCAGGATCTCTCCCAGGGACACGTTTATATTTACACCTCCTCCGCCTCGCACAACACACGCTTAATCTTCTCCATGATTTGTGGCTTCAGCTCAGAAACCCCCCTCTCTTCTCCGTCCTCCATCTTTACTTTCTCTTTCCTTTGCCTTTCCGTCTCCTCATCTGCCTTGCATCAGCATTATTGCTTCAGTGTCATTGTGAAAGACCTTTGCAGGAGTCATACAGGCAGCATTGTTTTTGAAAAGGTGGCGCTATGTGGAAAGGGAGAGCACGTATTGTAGCATTGAGTGACCCTCATGCCAATAACAGCGCTGTAATCACTTTAAATGTTTTTTATTGTCAGCTTTTCACAGATTAGAGCCACAATAATCTGTCCTCCTCGATCCATCTCATCCCAAGCTGTTATTTTTGGCACCGGGGATTCTGCCTTTTTGGATTAGTAGGTGTGGAACAGTTCTTTGTGAGTGTGTTTATGGTGTGTGTGTGTGTGCGTGCGTGTGTGTACAGGAGAGACACAACAATAGTAAGGTGTTGGGGGGGGAATAATCTCAAGTGGATGTTGTCTTGAAAGAAGATGCTGAAATACGGAGTGGCTGCAATGCTCAAAATGCAGCTCTTTGAGGGGAAATGTCATGGGTATACGCTCGAATTCATAAAAAAAAAACCTGAGCTCTGAAATATGCTTAAGCGAGAACATGGCCTAATCCCCAACTGTACTGTGTCTGCCGGTACAATACCCACATCAGGACAATAAGGACAAAGTAGAGGGAAACTAAACGCTTTATAAGGCACTTTCACACAAAGCGGAATATTCCAAACCATCCTTTTGACTTTAAAAGGTTGGAAATAAGAAAAACTAATTGTTGAATATCTGTCTTTTGGAAAAACCCAGAAAATCTGCCCATAAAAAACCTCTCTGACTGTCTGGCCTTAGAGAAATGAACCTATGCTATGGAGGGAAAGCGTGATACGTTCTATTAAATATAGGAAATATCGTACATTTCTTGGAGAGAAACTAGATGTGACCTGAATTAGTTGGCTTTGATGTAGCTTCTTGTTTACCTACTTTGTAAAATACTGTTGAACCCTTATAGATCCAAATGTCCATTTACATAATTTTTAAAACATTTACGTTGTTTTAAAGTATTTTGTTTGAATTACTATTTACTGCTAATATCTGTTTTTTATTTTGTATTCATTTATTTATGTATTTATAATTATATTTATTGTATTTAATGTATTTATTTAATTTATGTAATTTATTTATTTATTTAATTTATGTAATTTATTTATTTATTTTATTTATGTATTTTATGTATTTTATGTATTTTATGTATTTTATGTATTTTATTTATTTATTTTATTTATTTTATTTATTTTATTTATTTTATTTTAATTATAATTATTTATTTATTAATGTTTCTATTGCAACCTTTTTATTTGTTTCCTTCTTCTCTTATGGGGTATACAAGTGTGTGTATCTTATAAACGAAAAATGCCAATAAAGGTATTATTGTATATCTGTGAATTCATCTAGATTATTTGCTTCCCTACACACAATCATTTGCTTCCTAGAGCATCATATGTAAGTGTTACGTAAAAAAAATCACCCACCTATAATCTCTGACAGACCCTTTTTAATTCACACCACCTCTGCAAACACGCTGCTATCTCCGCCCTCTCCCCTGAGGCTGAGTATTGACTGATGACTTCCGTTTTCCCTATCAATTCTGCTGCTAATTTTACACACTTCAATTAATTCCAGGTATTCTTGCATGGGGCCCTGCTCGGATTAGAAGCTGTCAGAGGAAGGTATTTGATTGCCGTTTTCACCGGGAGCACACGCAGAAAAAGAGGCATAATATCTACAGCCCAGTGTTGTTTTTTTCCGCACGATCATCACAATTTTCTTGCCGACGTAAGGCTGTCACGGCTGTCTTTCTCGCCGTTTTTCTTTCCCGAGGCTGGCGTGCCGAGCGCCTCTCCGCTGCGGGATGATGATGAGACTCCCCACAGGGATAATGACATCTACGAGCGTCTCTCCAAAAAATGGTTGTCCCCCCGGATTTAATCCCACCCAACACTCAGAGAGAGAAAGAGCCCCGGAGAATCGCAGCAGCAGAAACACAGACAGAGGACAGGTTTGCCAGCTCGAAAGCCAATGAGAAACACAAAGACACAAAGAGACACTTAGTCAGAGCGGCCCGCTCCCCAGCAGACAGCCAACAGGAATAGAGAGCAGTCATAAGTGAACACCTATAAGCACAGTGGGGGGCAGCGACTGGTCTCCACAAACCTGAGACAGATATTTGAAACTAAGAACAGTGGGATCGGAGAAATGCGGATAAAAAGGTCTCGTGCTGCGTCTGGGCGACCAGGTGCCACATGTTGGACGAAGAGGACGTTTTTGCTGGATAATGCGGGACTTGCTACTGCGTTACTAAGAGCTAGTTTAGATTAATATATATTTTGGTTTCTGGAGGAATATATCCATAGATCGATATTTTCTTTATGAGCCAGGTGTTTCTCGTGAGTTTCGGGGAAGCATCTCTTCAAAACGTACTCACCTCTGTGCGCAATAAAAAAATAAATGTTGGCTCTCTGGGAATCGCCCTCCACCGGCAACACCCATAAGTAAATATACATTTCTCTGTAGATTGATTGACATCCGACACAAGTAATGGTGATAGCCCTCTCGATTTCTCCACACCTTTGGATAAAAGCGTTGTTTTAGACGGGCGACTGTCAATCAAATGCGGGACATCGGGTAAATGTGTGGGACAAATGATAAAAAATTGACTTTGTGTCACTATTGCTAAGCTAAAGGCGGCTAATGTTGAGTATTGCAGATAATAATCTTTGTGGTACACACATTTCCCTCTTACAGGTTTTTTTCAGCAGGATAATCTCCACATATTAACACAATTTTATGAAGTTTGAAGTGTAAACACAATCAGCAGAAGTAAAAAGCTATGACATGACTTCACGTCACCGCTAAGCTAAAGGCGGCTAATGTTTGGCTATACAGGAACTACATCACGGTCACATGACTTCACGTCACCGCTAAGCTAAAGGCGGCTAATGTTTGGCTATACAGGAACTACATCACGGTCACATGACTTCACGTCACCGCTAAGCTAAAGGCGGCTAATGTTGGGCTATAAAGGAACTACATCACGGTCACATCACTTCACGTCACCGCTAAGCTAAAGGCGGCTAATGTTGGGCTATACAGGAACTACATCACGGTCACATGACTTCACGTCACCGCTAAGCTAAAGGCGGCTAGTGTTCGGCATGATGACGTTTAGTACTCTCGTTTAGACACTGTTTTTAAGACACAAAGAATCTTCAGACAATCCCCAGTGGGGTGTTTACTGACTTATTTTAGGTTGTAAAACAAAAAAGGTGAAACATTTCTGAAGCTAGTGTTAACTATTTCAGAATTGTAACCAAAAACGTTGAGACACGCGAACAGGAAGTGGCAAAATGTCGACTCATTTCCACGTTTTGTGACTCCTTCCTGCTACGATTCTTTTTGTCAAGCTTGTTCATCTGCAGACGTACAACTGATTAAAATGCCCCGCTTATATGTTCTCTTTGACTTGATACCACACTGGATAACAGCAGCTTTTTGAAGCATCTGTGAGAGTAGTACTTCTTCTTCTCTCGCTCCACATCAAGGTCAGCGCTAGTGGTCAGCTTCAATGACAGCCATGCAGCTGGTAGAAATTCAACAGACACCTTCACAGGTCAGACGCTGAATAAGGGAACGCATCGCAGCTCCCACTGTGCCAGCCTTCTGCCGCTTCACGTGACCTTAAGATGCTAATCAGTATTGGAATATACTTTAGTGCACATCGATTCAGATCATGGATGCAGATAATCTAATGGTTAGAAGTGAAAAAAGAGTCAGAGACTGCCAGAAACACAGCAAATAGTGTCAGATCTGGAATATTTCTATGTTAATTAAGCTGTTTTTATCTTGAATATTGATTTACCGTTAAAAATCCAGTTATTTAAATGCGTTTTTTACTCCAAATCAACTTGCAATCGCAAAATCTAATGATGAGATGTTACGAAATGTCTGAAATACAGCAGAATACATCTGTGTCCAAAATCCAGTGTTTTGGTTGTAATTAAAGCGGTTTAGTCTTTAATATTGATCTGCAGTCTGAAATCCAGTTAATTAAATAGATTTTACTCCAAATAAACGTGCAATCTAATGAGGATATAGCAGATAAACAGCAGACAGTCATATCTAGTTTGCACAATACAGATGTTTTAATAGTAATGTATTCGTTTATATTGGTCTGATATATACTGTTAGTGAAATAAAATGTTGTTTCAAATAAAATTCCCATCCTAAAGATGATGTTAAGAAATGTGAGATACAGCAGATCCCGTCTGTGTCTCTAATATTGACCTGCCGTCTGAAATCCAGTTAATTAAATAGATTTTTAATCCAACAAAACTTGCAATCTAATGGTAAGAGGTAACAGAAGTCTGAAGCACAACAGATATACAATCTGTATATTTTTAGTGTGCACAATCCTGACGTTTTAATTGTAATTAAAGCTGTTTAGTGTTTAATATTGATCTGCAATCTGAAATCCAGTTAATTAAATTGATTTTTTAATCAGATAAGCTTGCAATCCCATCAATATCAAATCAAATCATCAGACCGTCTGCGTCTGAAATGAAGTCTGCATTGAAGTCACTTTTCAAACACTTCACTGATGCACCAACAGTTACCTCATAAATATTCATGGCTGCATATATAACCAACGGTGGCACCGACTACAGGGAGGATGTGTAAGAAGCAAAAAAAAAGATCTGACTCCATCTTCAGGTCAGGAGACCTCCAGAGCCATGACTACTCGACAGAGGTAGGAAGTTGTGGATTACAAATACTTCGTTACTGTACTTAAGTACTTTTTCTGGTATCAGTACTTTACTCCACTACTTATTTTTCTGACGACTTTTTACTTTGACTTCTTACATGTTGAACTCAAATACCTGTACTTTCTACTTCTCACATGTTGAACTCAAATACCTGTACTTTCTACTTCTTACATGTTGAACCCAAATA